>NW_028258484.1:2011123-2165825 GCF_053883595.1 Heterocephalus glaber
AAAATCAAAAACCCTGAAGATTGAGCCCAGTCTTTGTGTTTCAACCTCCAGGGAATTCAAATTTGAGAATCACTGCCCTAGACTAACAATAGAATTATCACAGCAGTTCAGTGCCTTTCAAATTGCACTGTGGACATAGCATTGAAATGCAGATTCTGATGCGGTGTGCTGGGGCCAGGATTCTGCACTTCCCACAAGGCCCAGGGCACTGCTGTTGGTCAGAGGACCTCGCTGGGAGCAGTGAGGTTGTACATACACTTGCTGAGCACCCTCTGTGCCAGGCATAAGGCTAAGCCCTTGCTTGAATCATCTCATTCATCTTCTTGGATGACCTTTCCCAAATCATCTCATTTCATCTTCATCTGCTGCTGCTCAGAGGTAGGTATTACTGTTAGCATTTCCATTTCTTAGCAGGTTTATTGAGAAATAATTGGCCTGCCATACAATTCACCCATTCAAAGTATACAATGCAACGGCTTTTAGTACACCCAGAGTTGTGAGACCATCACCACTCTCAGTTTTAACATTTTCATCACCCAAAAGCGAAATCTGCACTTAGTCAACACTCTACCCTCACCCCCCAATCCAAGGCAACCACATATACTCTCTCTGTGGATTTGCGTAATCTGGAGTCATACAAATGGAATCATATATGATGTGACCTTTTGTGTCTGGCTTCTCTCAGTATCACGACTTCAATGGTTCATCTGTGTGTAGCACTCATCAGAATGGTATTCCTTTTATAGCTGAGTAAAGCTGCTGTCTGGAAATACAGTACCACGTTTTGCTTATCCATTCATTCACCGATGGCCACTTAGATTGTTTTCTGTCTGGGGACATTATGAAAGTGCTGCTGTGAACATTTGTTTACAGGCGGGCCACCAAGGCTGAGGCTAAGCAACCTGGGCTGCATCACTAGCTGGGACATGCGGTGGCCCCAGCCATCTGCCTTCCTGTCCCTCACACTTTCTGCCTCCTTGTGGCCCATCTCTGGGACCCATGTGGCAGGCAGGAATATGTGCAGCAAAAGAGTGCATTTGTTTCTGGGGGAAGAAAAGTGGGGCTTAGAGCCTGGGCCCCTGGACATGAGTCTAGGCTCAACTCTTTCATGGGGAACTTTGGGCAACATGCCTAAGCTTCAGATTCCTAGTAGGCAAATGAGCTGTGGATTGAGGAGGGGGATGAGGATAGAAAAAACTAGAGGGAGGGAGAGAGAAAGAGAGAGAGAGAGGGGAGAGAGAGAGAGAGGGAGGGAGAGAAAGAGAGAGAGAGAAAAACGCCCCAGCCCACCCCTGGCTGGCTGTCTGCAAGTCAAGGCCTGAAGCTTTCAATGCCTCCCACAGCCATTATCCAGCCCCAGGGTAATTGCCATCATTTCAAGCCTGGGTAATGCCAGGCAGATCAGAGCAGGAAGGCTCCCGTGGGTGCAGCGGGACCATTAGGCACAGTTATAAATGTCAGCAGCTGACAGCTTGTCAAGAGCCCCAGGGTGAGGGCATAGACTCCCAGTGCCCTGATTCAGCCCCCCTCCCTCCTCTGGGCAGCAGGGCCATAGCACCTCTGTGCCTGCCCAGCACCCTTCTGCCCCCTTCAGTTCACTTCCACACAGGGGACAGACCTGCCTCTGCTGCTCACCTGTGCTTAGGGCAAGTGTCCTGCCCTCCCTGAGCTTCACCTGTGAAGTGAGCAATGAGGCACTCAGTCTGGGGCTTTGAGCACTGACCCCTGTTGGGGCCTAATTCATCCTCCCAGTGACATTACAAGATAAAAATGCTCCTTTTATCCCCAGTCATCAGAAGAGATAAGGTGCCCAGAGACAAGGTGCCACTCTGTGCCTCAGTTTCCCCATCTGCAAAACAGGGGTTGGCTAAGAAGAGATCTCTGAGGGTGCCTCTAGCCTTCACAGGCTCAGACTCCATCCTGAGCTTTGGGTTAGAGATTCAGCATCAGGCAGGGCGGGGGAGGCATTAGAGTAAGGCTGAAAGAAGGAGCAGGACAGGAAGTGGCTGCTGGGAGCCCAGGGTGGAGAGACCAGGGGTCTGGGCCGCTGGCTGGGCTCCATCCTAGGTCATGTGAAGCAAAATGGGGGAGAAGATGCATGGCAGCCAGGGAAGCCAGACTCAGTTCAGCCTGTCCAGTGACCCCAGCCAGGCTCTACTTTTAGCATCTCAGGCAGGTTTATCTCCAGGGAGGTGGTGCCAGCATGGCCCAAGTGCCTGCTCTCAGTCACTAGCAGATGTCAGGCCCCAAAAGGTCACATTTCAGAGAGGGAGAGACAAATGGAGAGGAAGAGAGAGAGTAGAGTCAGGGATGGAGTTGCCAAGGGCATTTTTCTCCCATCAAAAGAGCCTATGGGGTCCCTTCCTCAGGCCTTGGCCAAGCTCAAGGGATGTGCAGTTAGTCCTAGCTGAGCATTAGAGCCTCTGAGCCTCTGATACACAGACAGGGTGCTAGGTGGCTTATCAGGTAGGTGAGACTGAGCTATGTATGAGGTCAGGCAAAGTCAGTGCATTTTTTGCTTAGTATATTTTCAACTCAATGGGTTTATCAGGGCATAAACCCATTGTAAACGGAGAAGCATGTGTTTTTCAAAGTGAGTTGCACATGGGTTCTTTACCCCCAGACATGAGCAGGTATTATTATTAGCTGGGGTGCAGTATTGTGTTTCTGAACAGATTCCTTCTTTAGGATGAAATTTACATGTAAGGAAAGGGCCACATTCTAAGAGTAGCAAATCCCTCTCCCCACCCTGACAACGCTGCCATCATGTTCCTTCCCTAGAATAGCTGCCATCTGGCCTTTTCCACCTTCACTTAGTTTTGCCTGTTCCAGAACTTCATATGAATGGAGTCATACAGCATATGTTCTTTTCTTTTCACTTAGGCTGGCTTCTTTGGTTGGTTGTGTTTATTTTGAGATGTAGCCATGCTGTGGCATGTAGCAGCAGTCTGTTCCTTTTTATTGCTGAATAGCACACTGCAGTATGGATAGATCCCATTTATTTACCTGTTCTTTGTTGATCCTTTGAGTTATTCCCAGTTTGGAGCTACTGTGAATTAAACTGCTGTGAATATTTGTGCATGAGTCTTCATGTGTTTGTGGTTTGAATTTCTCTTGTATAAATGCCTAGGAGTAGAATTATTGGCCTTCCTACTTTCATATGTAAAGAGACAGAGGAGAGAGAGAGAGAGAGAGAGAGAGAGAGATACAGACACAGACACAGACACAGACACGGACATGGACACGGACACGGACACAGAGAGAGCCAGAAGCATAGGTAATCAGATTGCAGACACGTTGAACAATCACTGTCCTCTTCCTATATAGGGAGACTTGGTATGGATGGAGTTAGACCTGGTTCCAATCTTGGCTCTGTCTCTTGTAAGCTGTGTGACTGTAGGCAAGTTTCTTAATCAGTCTGAGCCTTCTTTATAAACTAGTACTGGTAATAACATTCAGCTTAGGGTTGCTGTGGGAGTCCCTAGAGAAAGGCTATCAAAGGCACCCCAGGACTTGGCTCCCAGTGGATGATGACTAACATAAACCCTTCTCCCTACCTGTTTAATCATATGTGTTCTTTGGGGTCCAAGATCTGATGCCTTCTCAGTGAACCCTTTCCTGGAAATCTATATAAAAATGGAAAGTACTCACTGGCTATTTTTCACAAACCAGCATGGCTCAGGGTATTTTATGGGTATTGGCTCATTTGATTCTCTCAACAACTCCATAAAGTAGCTTATCATCAAGCCTATTTTAGAGGCACAGAGAGATCCAGGGATTTGTTCAAAGTCACATAGAAAGTAAATGGAGAGAGTGTGATTAGACTCACTCAGTGTGGTAGACCTCCATAGATTTGCCAACCCTGGACATTGTGTATAAATGGACACCTACACCATGTGGCCTTGGGGCCTGGTTTCTGGCTCTTAGCATCCTGTTTCCAGGGTCTCTCCATGCTGTGCCCTGATGGAGCCTATGTCAGAACTCCACAATTAAAGAATATCCCATTGCTGTCATCACCACACTATTTATCAGTTCATTTTCTAGTGGACATTTGGGTTGTTCACACCTTTTGGTGATTATCAATGTATAAGCTTTTGTTTGGTTATCTGTTTGGGATTCTGTGGGCACATACCCAGGGGTGGAATTGTGGTCACAGTGGCATACTCTATCTTCGGCGTCTTGAGGAACTGCCTCCCAGGAGCTGTTTGTGGACCCTCTTGGGGTTTGGCTGGAGATGAGGACAGTGAAGTGGAGATGGTTTTGCAGTACCCAAGGATGTTTCACTGAAACAAGACACAGCAAAGACTATGTCACTAGTCTTTCACAATTGCTCCCTATCAAGCCAAGCCTCCTTTTCACGTCTAGTCATCTTGGGGACATCTTGGCCCTTTCTTTGCCCTCATAGAGGCCTGACACTGTGAGGGTCCCTCCTGGGATGGTTGTGGTGTTCCACATGAAGCTGGGCCAGAAATGTGTGCAAAAGAGAGAGGTGCCTTGGTGCTGTCCCCAGGACTCTGTTTTTCTTCCCCTGCAGGGGCCCAGAAAGTGTCCATGCCTCACCCAACCTTCCCTCCCTGGTCAGTGGGGCTCATCAGGAAAGCAAGACCTGGACTGGTAGAGAGAGAGTGAGTGGCCTCATGCAGGGAGCCTGAGAGATTGTCACTCATCCACACTGGGGACACAGCTTATCCTGGTTGTAAGGTCCCTAACAACTGCTACACAACTTGTGGGGCCTAGTCCAGAATGAAACTACAGTGTTTTCATCCAAAACTTGCAAAGAATTTCAATTCAGGAACATCAAAGGACTTTTGCCTGCCCAGGCCTGTGAAGCCAGCCATCCCTGCTCTCATGGATGAATGTTCTGGAATATGGCTCTGCCTCATGCATGGGGACTGGTTCCTACCTTGGTGGTGGGCAGACTGGCTGAGAGTGGCTTGCAAACCTACTGAGAACACCAGAACTGCAGCGGACTTCTGTGCTGGGGCCCAGTGTCACACAGCACCCTAAGGAGAGGGTAAAAACTGTGGGAATGGCTTCTGGGTGAACCAGGTGTGCAGTTGTATCAAGAAGAGCCCAGTAAGGCTGTCCTGGCATCAAGACAGGGAAGAGAGAGCTGGCTCATTCCTTCCACCCAGCCTCAAATGCAGCCAGACAGCTTGTTTCACACCCCCAGCACCACGCTTTAGGAAGTGACTCTGCAGTGACAGGAGGAATACCTTCTGATGGCACAGCAGGGTAATGGCTGACAACAATTAATTACATATGTCAAAATAGCTAGTAGAGAAAAATTTGAATTTTCCTAGCACAAAGGATTGATAAATATCTGGGGTGATAGATATGCCACTTACCCTGATCTAATCATTCCACATTGTTTCCATGTATTGAAATGTCACGGGGTACCCCACACATATGTACAATTATTGTTTTCATAAAAAAATACATTTAAGAAATAAAGAATCATTACTCTGACCAGTCAGTGTGCTCTAGTTCAAAGAGACAGATTCCTTCAGAACATGCAGTTCTGGCTCTGGCTGGATTTTTTTCCTCTTAATAGACATAAAATGTACATTAACATTAACATGTGGGTTGGTTGGCTTTTTGTTACTGTAACAAATAACTGAGAAAATCAACTTATGAAGAGGAAAGGAGGATTTTTCGCTCATGGTTTTGGAAGTTCCAGTCCATGATGGATTGGCCCTGTTGCTTTGGGCCTGTGGGTAGGCAGCTCATTGTAGTGGGAGCAAGTGGAGAACAAACCCTCTCACCACAAGAGAAAACTCAAAAGGGAGAAACAGGAAGAGACCAGGGTCCCACACTCCCCTTCTACCTCCCAATAGTACTAAGCTGAGGACCAAACATTCCACACAAGGGCTTTGAAGGCTATTCCAGATTCAAACTGTAGCAACTTGAAATGTGCCTTTTTAGCCATTCTAAAGCAAGCAATTTGGTGGCATGGAGAAATTCACTATGTTGTGCACCCCCACCTCCACCTAGTTCCAAAACATTTTCATAACTCCATATTATAGTCCCATACCCACCAACAATCACTCTCCATTCTCCTCCCTGGACCCTGAAGCCACCAAGCTGCTTCTGCCCCAATAGATTTCCTTGTTCTGGACACTTTATTCCTATGGTTTCCTGCATACTGTCTGGGTTTCCCAAGATCTGATGTCCTTCTGTTGAGTGCTCATAATCCCTCCAGCAACCCTTATGACCTCCTCTCATCCTCATGACAACCTGACAGGAGACATGTCTTTCAGAGGTGACACCGGGCACCAGAGAAGCCATTAGAATGGCAAGTGGTGGACCTAGGACTCAAAGCTAGGCTGGTTGCTGTTAGAAACCCCTTCCTTGTGTCACTGTGCCCAGCTCCCTGAGCTGCCACATGTGTGGGGCAGAGGGCAAGGTGGCTGGAGGGCACAGGTCAGCTTCTTTGGGTTTTTTTTTGGTACCGGGGATCTTGCACTTGTGAGGCAGGCAGCAGAACCACTGAGCTAAATTCCCTGGCCCAGGTCAGGTTCTTTGTCTACAAAGGCAGCCATGATTTCCATGGGAATCTTCAGGGCCTCATAGCATCAAGTCTGATGGACAATGAATGTCGTCACTGCAGATGCCAGAATGCCTCCACCTGGTACAGTTCAAGACCCCAGAGGTGACAGACACAGCCATTACCCCTGGAGAGGCTGAGCTCAGCAAGAACTGCCCCAGCACAGGGTACTCAGAGGACCAGCCTCTGCTGTGACCTTAGAGCTGATATGAGGGAGAATGGCTGGGAGGAGGACTCAGGCACAACACCCAGAGAGGTAAGATAGAGAGAAAAGGAATCCTTTACCTTGGTCTTGGCTTCAGGGCAGGGCTCCCTGTGTGAGTACCTTGGGCACTGTGGAAGCTACAGGCAATACTTATTCCACAATGAACCATCTAAAAATTAAAAAGAGGGCTGGGGATTTAGCTCAGTGGTTCTGCCACCTGCCTCGCAAGCTCAAGGACCAGAGTTCAATCCCTGGTACCAAAAATAAATTTAAAAATTAAAATTAAAAAGAAAATCCACAAAATACCTGTACATGAATGTTCAAAGCAACACTGTCCACGTAGCCCAAAGACAGAAACAACCCAAGTATCCCTCAAGAAATAAATAGATAAATAACATGCCATCCATCCATACAATGGAATATTACTTAGCCTTACTGAGAAAAAGAAATTCTGGCAAAAAGTTCAACACAGATAAACCTTGAGGACATTGTGCTCAGCAAAATAAGCCATTCATGAAAGGAGAGATTACTGCCGGCCTCACAAGCACAAGGTCCCGAGTTCGATCCCTGGTACTAAAAAATACCCCAAACAAACAGTTTTCAATTTATTTATAGTGTTGAGAATGGAACCCAGGGCCCTGTGAATGGTAAGCAGACACTCTTACCACTGAGCTGTAACTCCATCCCAAAGCTATCACTTTCAATGGATCAATTGTACGGCTTATGAATTATATCATGGTAAAGACTTTTAAAAATAAATTAGGACTGAGAGTGTCATTCAGTGGTAGAGCACTTGCCTAGCATGTGTGAGGCCCTGGGTTCCATCTTCAGCCCTGCAAAAGAAATAAATAATTAATTTCAATCAATCAAAGAATTGCTAACTTCTCCCTCTTCCTGCCCACTTTTTCTGACTGAAGTAATCGGTGACAGCCTCTCTTCCTCCCTCCTACTACTCTCTCTGCTTATTAACCCAATACAGATGTTGTTAGATGCTGGACTGCAATCAATGGTCTCCTCACAGGGGTCCCCTGGGCCAGCTACCCATTGCCTAGACAAACTCCACATAGGCCAATATGTGGTAGCCCCCAAGGATCCTGACCAGTAGTAGCCTGGCCTGGCAGAATCAATCCTGGTGGGTCAGGGAAAGGATCTGTCTCATCTTTGTGTCCCAAACAATATTAGCAGATCACATCAGAGCTCCAAGGGGCAGAACATCCCCATTTTACAGACTGGGAGAAACCAAAGGATGACCATATCCAAAGTCTCATGAAAGGCAGTAGCAGGGCCAGGCGAGTAGGCCAACAGTTTAGGGCTCCAGTCCCAGTCCCCACCCCACCTACCTCACCCTCTTCAGACCCTGCTGTGCCCTCCCTCAGTGGAACTCAGTTTAGAGTACACCATCAGCAACCTACCCACGCCCAAGGAGCCTGGTGAGTCATCTTATTTAATGAATTAGGAGTCCTTAGTGGGAGGAGGAGATCCATCAGATCAGGTTATTCGTCCCAAACACAGAGGACTTCTTTAAAGACACTTCACCGAATAATCTCTCTTATTTGGCAGGGAACATGGGAGAACACATTATAACCCTCTGCTGATCTGCCTGAAACACAAAACTTACTGTCCAAAGCCAACATTCCCCAACTACCCCAGCAACCTTTTTTTTCCCTGTTGTTGTTGTTCCCCAAACTCTGATGCCACTGGAGAAAAGAAATACAGCTCAGCTTGCTCCTCCAGTGAGAGGCTTGGGGCCAGGTGTGTCAGATGGAGTCCCAGACAAGACAAGGAGGAAGGACATGGGTAGTTTTTGGCCCAGAGATGCAGGCAGGACCACAAGCCTGTGTGTCACACCCTGATCATCAATCCAGGGGAGCTGCGCAGATGGGACCTGGGGCCAATCAGGGGCCTGAATAACAGTGCACTGGGAATCAGGGGCCTCACAGAGGAGAAGAAAGCTACAAAGACAAAAACCAGAAAGCCAGGAACATCCTGAGATGGACTCAGCAGTGAAAGCCTCCAAGCGAAGGATACATAGGTGACTATGGAAAGTGAGGGCACTCATGTTCACTCTCTCTACCAAGGGGTTTGGGGCCAGCAATGGCCAACAGCAAGGGACACATGCCCTGCCCCAATCTTGTTTTCTTTCTTTATTTGTGGTGCTGGGGTGGAACCCAGGGCTTCGTTCATGCTAGGCAGATGCTCAACCATGAGCCACACCCCAACCCTGAATCTTGGTTCCTAGAATGCTCCTCCATGTGGCATCTTGGAGAACTGGCTCAATCTGGGGTCAAGACAGGGGAAGATCGAACCTGGAACATCACATTGTGCCATAAGGTAAGATGGCCCTCAAAGAATGATTGGGAGGGCTGTGCCAGAAAGATACAAGCGCCACCTTGAAGCAGGCTCCCGCTGGTCACATTAGGACTATTCCGAGCATCAAAATAAACAACACAAGAATAGAATTTAACCCAGTGAGTGAACAGGGAACTGTCAGTCCTTGTAGATATATGTCAATGAGTGAATAAATGGAAATTGTGTCAAGTAATGGAATATTTTTATCATCTCAAAATACTTCTCCACAAAAATATTTATTTTGGACAAAGGAAAAAATAGTAACTTAACACTGGAGAAGCCTGCAGAAACCATCTAATCAAGCAGTCCCTCCCCTGGGGATCACTATACCTTCCCCTACCAATACCTCTGCTTTCCCACTCTGGGGCTTCACTTCCTGTTCCTCACCTGACACATTCTCCCCCCTCCTCTTCAGCTGCTGAAGTCCTGCCTGGAACTCAGGACTTGGCTCACAGGCCACTTCCTCTGCAGTGCCCTCTCTGATCACTCTTGCCAAAAGTGACTTTAGAAATGTTTCACTCATCCAGTTAGGGCCATTGTGCTCCTATTGCATGCTGAGCAGGAGGGTGACAAGGGAGACACAGGAGCTCCCAGTCTGTCAGGACCCTTTGGGAGCAAGTCCCTTTTATGTGCTAAGGCCAGGTCCAGGTGGGTACATTGCTAGCAGAAGCCTTTGGGCATGGGATGTCCTGAATCTAGGAGCCCAGAGAGACAGGAAGGGCCAGGATCCCATTATGGCCTTTAAGGACATGCTTTCAGTATCCTAGCTTCATTAGACTAGGCCTCATCTCCTAACAGCTCCATCATCCCCTAGTAGTGCCACAGGCTGGCGATTGAGCCTTTAGCATATGAGCCTTTGGGGACATTCAAGATCCAAACTATAGCAATGAAAATGTACTAAATATTGCTGGGATGTAGTTATTCTAAAAATTAATTCTTTTTTATCTTATATGTAACTGGTGATCCTCTGTGTGTGTCCATGTGTACATCTTTTCCTTTCTGTCTCTGCCATCCCTACTGATGACTCTTCCCAATTCCAATGGCTCTGACCACTGGCACCCCACCATCCAGAAAAGGCTGGGGAACACAACCAATAGTAGCGACATGTCTTGCATATTTGACCTTGGGACAGATTATTTTTAACATCTTCCTCCTCTACATGACAAAACTATGTCTACTAAGCATGCTGAAATTCACCTGGGGGCCTATACCCACCTTTTCCCTGGAGCACTCAGTCAGGGAAGGAGGCAAGGATGTGGCTCCTCCCTGCCTTGAGTGGGTCTTTGGACCTTGGCAGATCTTCCTGCTCAGAATTGCAGCCCTCACCACCACCCTCTGGACTGCCAGGACCCCCTGAAGTAGTCTTTATTTTATGCATTTATGTGCTTGCTCGTAATCTCTTTCCACTAAAATGTCAGCTCCACTGGGTAGGGAGTTTTGCATGTTTTGTTCCCTGTCATTTCCATGGTGGCCAGAACCTTATCTGCTAAATGGTAGGTGCCTGATAAATGTCCTTCAATGAATGAATGGATTGGGATCCACACCTAGGTAGTCTGAACAAAAGCAAGTAAACAGAAAAGGCACCTTAACTAGAAACCAGACTGTGCTCCAATCCAGAGTAAAACATTTAAAAAATCTTTCTTTCTTTCTCTTTCTTCCTTCCTTCCTTCCTTCCTTCCTTCCTTCCTTCCTTCCTTCCTTTCTTTCTTTCTTTCTTTCTTTCTTTCTTTCTTTCTTTCTTTCTTTCTTTCATCACAGAACAGTCTTAACAAGTCACCTGGTCATAGCAATTATCAATCAATGACCAACCTTTCTTCCTGTATACCTTCTACCCTTTCACCTTCCTGGATTACTGAGTTAAAAAAAAAATCACTCCCCAATTTAGCAGCTTAGTGATTTAACAAAACAGCAACATCTGTGGATCAGGACTATGGGACCTGCTGACTGGTCCTCTGATTCAGAGTGGGCTGAGGCTCCTGCCTCACTGAAGGCTGGGCAGGTCACAAGCCCCTCCAGGCCAGTGGCCAGATGCCTCCCCTGATCGATTGCCAGGTGCACAGGCAGCTGCCAACCCAGCAGTCAGTTTCCACAGAGGCAGCCCAGGTGAGACAGGAGACACAGTCTTCTGTCACCTCGACTCAGGAAGGACAAGTGGTCATTTTTTCGGTGTTTTATTCACTAGGTTTGACTACCCACAAGGTGAGGGATTGATGTGTGAATACCAGGAAGCAGAACCTTGAGGAGCCATTTCCGGGGCTGCCTGCAAAGTTGGTTTATGAACAAAGGGCCTGTGAGGGGACACTTGGCCCAGCCTTGTCATGAGGTAGAGGCTTCTTGCACACACCTCTTAGCCCACCTCCATTCTGGCCACTCTGACCACGCCACCAGTGTCCCTCTACTTCTCTCAGGTACAGCCTGGTTCTTGTTGATGAATACAAAGGTGTTTGTCTTATTATTTTTTTATTTTTGGCTGCATATTTGTTGTATTTAATGTTTTTTAAGTGAGGGATGAAATACAAAGGGGATGATGGGTGGAGTCTGATTCCATTTCAGCGATGGGCGTGTGCTCTAGTGATACAGTGCTTGCAAGCATGTGTGAGGCCTTGGATTTCATCCCCAGCACTGCCAAAAACACAGAAGGCAAGCGTGATCCCACTCAGGCACTGGTTCTAGGGCCTGCTTGTGAAAAGTCTGGCTTCATCCCTGCCCTTATGTGCAGAAGCACAAGGCCCAGGGATCCTAAAAACATCCCCTGCTCCCTTTGGCGAGGGGGAACCCTTCCCAACTGCAGAGCTGTGGCCCAGGACAGCCCAAGGCCTTTGGGTTACTACTGCCCAGAAATGCTGCTAAAGTTCTGACCACACACAGGATGAGGAGGCGCTAAGCTCAGACCCAGATCTCAAGAATCATTCTGCCCAGAGCTAGTGGTATAGCTCCCACTCGACACTTAGTATTTTCACAGCTCTTCAATGCCATTAGTTACAGCAGCTCTAAGTAGGTCATGGCGATTATCTTCTCTCAGGGGTGATAATAATCATCATTGTCCTTGTGCAGCTGCAGGTTCCATGTTAATGTTCTGCTGCTCCCAGAACTGCTTGGACACAGCAGGCCCTGTCAGGACGAAGCCTTTCAGAGAGGCCAGGCCAGCATTCTGCTCACTCCTTTAGAGAAGGAGCTAAGTCCCCACGATGCCCCAAGGTGCGCTAGGCTTCAGTGGTGGAGACAGGGAGGGAGCTCAGAGAGGAGCACTGCAGAAAGGAGACCTCCCACCACCCAGAGGAGTGTGAGGTGGCCTTTGGGTAGGGGACAAGTTCTACTCATCTATCACAAGGACAGGGGCTGCTCCCTTCTGCTCAGGCTTTGCTATCATTATCACCAGCTACTCCCTTCCTTCAGGGAATGTGTACCTGTCCCTCCACGGGGTCCTGGGAGCCTGCCAGGCCCACCTTCCCCCACCCTTGCCGCAATGGTGGGCACCCAGTCAAAAATAGGAGCATGAGGCACATTTTCCTGAAAGCAGAATAGAAGTTATAAATCCAGAAGAAAAAGTCGAAAAACAAAACAAAACAAGACAAAAAATCTTAGTGTCACACTGGAACCCAAGACAAATTCAAGTTGGACAAGATTCCAAAAAAGACTTTGTGAAGTCTTCCTGTGGTAAAACAGGCAGTCAGGGCTCAAACCAGGACCAAGTTTGGCGGGGACAAACAAAGCTACTCTGCATCCTGGTGGTCTCAGGAGAGGAGAGCACTCAGCTAAGTTCCAAGTGCCTCAGGTGCTTGCCGTGAGCCCTGGAGAAACTGAAGAGAACAAAGACCTGCAGCCTGGGGTAGAGCAACCAGAACCCCACTCGGCTCCCCTCCTGGGGCGCGGCAGCAGCGAGACAGCACAATGTCCTCCTGGTTAGCACACCCACCTCAGTTAGAATCAAACCTGTGCCATATCTTATCTACAATTACTTTCTTTTTTTCAGAAAACTGAGACCCGGAAAGACACATAGGCTTGTTCACAGGGCCCACTGCTAGGTAGGGGACCCGGAAGGGCCTGAACACAGGAGCCTGTGTCTCTCACCACTGCCCCACCCTGCCATCCTGGCTTACCTTTTCCAGCCTACGCATTACTGTCCTCAGGGAACCTGGATGCAAAAAAAGAAGCAGCTCTAGTGGGACTGAATGACACCCAGCTGGTCTGCTCCCTCCCTACCTGTTCCCCCTGCTCTCATTCCTGCAGTCAGAGGGGTCCAATAGAAGATGGACTCATCCTCTGCACTCCCTTCCCTTGGGGTCCCTTCTCTCTCTCAGGATAAGGCCAGAGTCCTTCCTGGACCTGGTTAGTCCTCTGCCCTGGTTGCAAGCCTATTCTCCCTTCTTCCTCCTCACTTCATTCCAGCCACTCTTGGTCCTGCCTCAGGGCCTTTGCACTGACTGTTCCCCCCTTGAAATGCTTTTTCCACCAGCCATCCACAGAGCTTGGTCCCTTACCTCCTTCAGAATTGGCTCCATTGCCATTTTCTCACTGAGGTTTCTGGCAGCCCTGACAGGCAGGAATGCCACTAGGGTGGGACGGTAAGCAGTCAGTGTGGGGTCCACTGTAGGGAGCCCTGAGATGTGTCTTCGTGCTGTTATAATTCTCCTGCCCTCGCCAAACAGCCTGGGCATCCTTCCATACTGATGCCTTATCCCCTAGAAAACCACCCAGAACTCCCTCCTTGAAGCTCTTTGAAGGAGACCACAAACTCTGCAGCACCCAGAAAGGAGAACAGACATTTCCTTTCCACGTGTGACCATGGGAACTGTGGCCTGCGAGCAGGAAGGGGTGGGGTTGGCACCTGGAAAAGGCCCCAAGAATGTGCAGGCTGGCTTGCTGCCGAAAGTCATGGCAGCCTGGCAAGGCCATTGTTGACTCGCCGTGTTTGGTGGGAGTGGGGTCCCTACACTGACATTCACAGTGCACCCCTGCCCAGGGAGCCACTTGTCTGCACTCAGAGCCAGAACTGATGTCAAGGAAGAGGGCAGAGAACAGGAGAGGGTCTGTCCTTCCATTAACAGAAACATGTGCCACATGGGCAGACTAAATGATTCTGTCTTCGAAAACTGAACGTAGAGTTTAACACATGGCCCAGCATTCCCTGCCTGGACAGCAACACAAAAGAACTGATAACAGAAATTTGAACATGAACTTGTACACAGACAACTATAGCACATTGTTTAGCATAGCCAAGAGGGCAGGCAAGCTATCTGCCCACTGACAGAGGAGGGACAGCACATCATACACCCACATCATGGAGTGCCATTCAGTCAGAGGAGGAGTAAGTGCTGGCTCATGCTACAGCATGGATAAACCTCAAAAACATGATATTAGGTGAGCACAATGGTACACACCTGTAAGCTACTTGGGAGGCTGAGGCAGGAGGATTACAAGTTAGAGGCCAGCCTGGGCAACTTAGGGAGACCCTACCTCAAAACAAAATAAGGGCTCTGATGCACTTAAGTGGTAAAGTGCTAGCCTATTGTGAGTGACACCCTGGGTTTCATCCCTAGTACAGCTGAAGAGAAAGAGAGAGAGAGAGAGAGAGCTAGAGAGAAGGGGGGGAAGGAAGGAAGGAAGAGAGAGAGAAAGGAAAAGAAAGAAAGAGCAAGGGAGGGAGGAAGGAAGGAAGGAAAGAAAAGAAAAGAACAGAAAAAAAGAAAGAAAGAAAGACCCAGAGCCCACAGAAGTCTATAGAGCTAGCCACAGACCAGTGCAGGGGTGGCATTCAGAATACTCCCAGTGTTCCCTAAGTGCACAGACCAACATTCCCTGGTGGCTCACAGGAAACCTTGGGGCCTTGGAGGGAGGGCTGTGTAGCTCAGGTTAGGGAGCTTGGGCTCTGATTGCCAAAGTATGACCATCTTTGCAAATTCTCTCCCCTGGAAGGACTGGGTGTCTACTGATGAGGTGTGGGTCACAGGTTGCCAGCAAGGAGCAGAGGACAGGCAGAACTTTGGTTCCAGCCATTCCTGGGTTAAATCATAGCTCTTCTCCCTGCTGGCCAAGTGCACAGTGCTCAAATCTTCCTGAACCTTGATTTCCTAGCCAGTGAAATGGAGCCAATGAGTCTCACTAGGCAAGAGGCTGAGTCAAGCATGCACAGGAAGAGTGTGGGCCTGGCAGCAGGCCGGGGAGGACAGGTGTCTCTCTGGTCTGTCTGCCTTGGCTTATTTATCAGGAGCAGCCAGAAAATAAGGCCAGAGTGCCCAGAATAGCAATGAAGCTAGGCCATCCAAATAAAGGTTTTAAAAATATGACCAGGAAAAAATCAACTTCCTATGTTCACATTCGACCTCAGGGGTATTGGTGAGGAAGGAACAGGAGCCTGCATGAGAGGCTGGAGAAGGATATTTACAGCTGGCCACGTCCCTCTGTGACCCCCACAGGGGCTGCTCTCCTCTCCTTGCAAGCTGTCAGCCTGAGGCCCAGGCACGTTGCCACCTCTCTCCATACTCTGCTCTGCTTGGAGGGCAATTTGGCATTCACTGCCTTTCAATTAACATTGCAGACTTGCAATGGGGCTTGAGGGAAATAAGCGGATGGCAGAAGAGAAAAATAAGCCCTGCATTGGCAGCTGGGCCAAGCCACCTGCTCTACCAAGACAGGAAACTTAAAGGGCCCCAGGCCTAGCTGGGTGGAGGGGAGGGTTGCTGCCATATGTACCACATTTGTGCCCACCTTGCCCCAGCACCCCTGCCCCACAGTCTGGCCCTCATGGAGCCTTCAGCCCCAGCTGCTAAGAGGGTTGAGAGCAGAACACACCCAGATCAAGCTGGGGTGAGCAGTGCGGTGCCCTCTACCCAGCAGCAATCCCAGGCTCCTTTCTGCATCCCTTTTGTCCTCAGCCTCAGGGTGTGGACAGCTCCCACTGCTACCAGCCCTGAGGGTCACTGCTGAATCTGGTCAGGGTTCTCTCAGGTGCCTGTGGCATGTGCCTGCCTGTGTCCTGCCCTGAGCATCTCCAGGAGGTTGAGGATTGCCTGCCCAAGGAGAGCAGCTGGGTAGGGCCAGGCCTGCCCCTCACCAAGCACAATCTTTGAGGAGGAGACCAGTGACCAACTTCAAAAATGACACTGGTGTCGAGGCTGACATCTGTTAAGGACCTAAAGGGCATCTGGTATATATGGCCTTAATTTTCCCAATTACCTTCAAAGTGGACATGCACATTCCCATTTTGTAGATAAAGAAACTGAAGGTCTTTGAGGCTGCAGTACTTCCCCAGGGCCTGGAAGGTAGGAAGTATCATAGCTGAGCTTGGATTCATGTCTCCAGTAGTTGCCCAAGCTGCTCCCAAGGAAGTCTAGAGTCATGGGCACTGAGTCCACAGTCTTGGGCAGGAAGGGCAGAAGTACTGACACTGGGCATCATGAGACTGTCACAAATGTCTGTGGCAGCATGGTGAGTTTTCTCACTTGCTTCCTCCAGGCTCTGTTTCCAGCTTTAAGATGGATCAGGAAGAGCCCTGTGGGTTTGTTGGGAAGGAAAAATGGAGACAATGGGCACAGAGTTTCATGTCTGGGTTGCCTGAACATCCAGTGAAGGATCAGTCCACCTCACCTCCCACCTTTTCCCTCCCTGTTTTGAGGATCCATGAGTCTGGATAGGAGAGGGTTTTGGGAATCCAGCGGCAGCATCCAGGGAACAAACGGCTCCATAGGGACTATGTCCAAGGGAAGTTGACTTTGACCCAGGGAAGTAGATAGTCAGCTGCCATACACAAAGTCTGCATGATTGACTGAGTTACTGAGTTACTGACACAGAAAAGACCAGAGGCAGCAGACATGGCTGTTGGTTACTGATGGACACTTCTCAGGAAGATGGGACAGCAAGTTAGAAACTACACTGGGAAGGCCGGGGATTTAGCTCAGTGGTTCCGCCACCTGCCTCGTAAGTGCAAGGACCCAAGTTCAATCCCGGTACCAAAAAAAAGAAAAAAAGAAAAAAAGAAACTACACTGGGAAGACCACCAGGCAAGGTGACACAGGGGAGGCCAGGGTGCCAGGTCTGCTTGGGGGAGATGGTCCCAATGAGCCCCATTGGGCTCCATAGACATGTGTGGTTCTGTCTGACCCTCCCCCTGACCTCGTTCTGCTTCTCTGTGAAAGACACTCCTGGGCCGGGGATTTAACTCAGTGGTTCCGGCGCCTGCCTCGCAAGCACAAGGTCCCGAGTTCGATCCCTGGTACCAAAAAAAAAAAAGACACTCCTCACAGTGGAAGTGGCCTGATATCCACGTGGCCAAGTCAGACAGGAGTGACAAGCATGGTGGGCCCTCCCACACGGTCTGCCTGTGGCCAGGAGGGCCCCACCTTCTGGGGGAACTGTCCCCTCTCTGGGCAGCTTCTTTGTTGAGGTAAAGCATTGGATAGAGTCTGAGCTGTTCTCATCCCCTCTGTCCAGGAACCCTCAACCCGGGGAGCCAGCAAAGGTGGAGGTGGGGCATGCAGGGCCTTGCTCAGTGGGACTCTTCCTTGAGGATATAGATGAGCCTCAGCATAACTGGGTTTCCTGGGTCTCTGCCAGGCCTAGTACTGATGGGCACCTACCTGTCCCAGTGACGTAGCTCCTGATAGTGAGGTGGGAGGTTTTGTGTTCAGCGTTGGTGCCCAGCTAAACCTGGCACTGCATGTGTCTGGTGACCTTTGGTGTCCTCAGGGATATGCTGTGCTGAGGGGGCAGGCTGGAGGGAGGATTACACAGCTCATACGCTGTTGCCAAACACATCTTGGGGAGAAGAGAGAAAAAGCAAAACAAACACAGCCACAGCCACCTCCTGAGTGCCTCTGATACAGAAAGTTGAAATCTCCTGACATAACTGAGTCACAGGTCCCAGTGGAAAATTCCCAAGGGGGACACATTTACCTGTCCCCTACAGAGAAGTGCTCCCCTCCTGCCACCTATCCCTACCCCAGACCTCTGTGGATGCCTAAGAAAATAACCAGCTGGGCAACACCTTGCCCATTTTTGCGGGAAATGGGAAGGTCTTGTTCAAAGAGGGAAGTGCAATTAATATGGAAACACTGTCATGAAAAAAATCATGAGGGACACTGAAAATCAGCTCTGCCCCTTACTTGCTATGTGATGTTAGCTGGTGTCACTTTAACTCTCTGAGACTTGATTTCTTCCTTTGAGCAATGGCAACATTTGAGTTGGCTCTTGTGAATCTCTCTCTGTTAGGCTCCAAGCATGGTATCTAGCATGTGAACAAGGGTGAGAACATGTCTCTTCTCTCCCATAGGTGATGTCACAAGAAGGGGCTAAGTGAGGTTCATTTTCGTCATCTGTAAATAGGTGGGGGACCACAGGCGCTGCTAAAGCACTGAGTGTGCTGAACTACAAAGCTGGGAAGACTTGACTGCAGAGCAGCCAAGGGTTGGTTGGCCAACAGTCAGGACAAGGGCTGGGACTTGGGGCTCCTGCTCTTGGTCCTGATCCTTCCTCTTTGTCTTCCCTGAGTCTAGATCTCCAGGCTCGTTTGCCTGCCCTGCTCCCAGTGCTCAGGATGTAATATATTCCCCTAGTTCTGCTGTCCTCACCAAGCGGTCCATCCTGGGACCTTTTATCTATATTAGCATGTGGCAAAGGGACTTGGGAGGTGTGATTACATTAGGAGTTTGAGTAGGGGGGATTCCTGGATTATTTGGGAAGAACAGTGTTATCACAAGGGTCCTTATCAGAGAGAGGCAAGAGGATCAGATCACAGAAGATGTGGAGATGGAAACGGGAGAGAGAGAGAGAGAGAGAGAGAGAGAAAGTTAGAGAAGCAGGGATGTGGATAGTCCCCAGAGCCTCCAGCAGTATTGCCTGTCCATTTTGAACTTCTGGCCTTCTCAACAGAAAAGGATAAATATGTGTTGTTTTAAGCCACTATGTTTTGGTGATTTGTACAGCAGCAGTAGGAAGCTAGGGTGATCGGTGGACTTCCGCTTTTTCCTTTCTCTGCCCTCTGACACACTCTTCACCCTTTTGCCTGATCAGTCATTTCCACAGCGCAACGTTGGCTGGGCCAGCCTGGGTATGCTCTGCTGTTATAGTCCCCCTCCTAGTTGCAGGCCCAGAGGTCAGGTTGTGTCCCATGGCCCTGTTGGCACTGGTCACCATGACTCTGGCCTGGGATGAGCTAGCCAGATTTTGTCCATGGGGAATATGGACTTGGGCCCAGCAGTGACACTGGGGTTTTGACTCTGGAGTGCTGCCCCCATAGGTGATGTGACCACCATGGCAGGGACATAGGCTAAGGGGACCAGTGGAGGGACAGGAAGAGACTCAGGGAAACCTACAGGAGACAGAGGGGACAGAGAGAGACAGAGACATAAAGCACTAGATCAGGAGACACTGACTGAGAGAGACACAGGAGAGAGAGACAGGGACACATCTAAGTCCAAGAGATACTGAGACATATTCAGAGGCCAGAGAAATGAAAAAGGACAGAGAAGAAAGGAGGGGGGGGGGGAGAGAGCGAGAGAACCAGGAGAGGTGAGAGAGAGAGAAGAGGAGACACCCACAGAGAAGCCAGGTGCAGTGGTGCATGCCTATAATGCCAATTACTTGAGCGGCTGAGCCAGGAGGATCATAAGTTTGAGGCCAACCTGAGCAACTTAGTGAGAACATGTAACAAAATGAAAACATAAAAGGGGCTGGGGATGTAGCTCATTGGGTTATTTTCCCAGTACCTCCAAGAAGGAGAGGGAGAGAGAGGAGGAGGAGGAGAAATACACAAAGAGAAAGAGTCTGAAAGAAATACACACACACACACACACACACACACACACACACATTCTGATTTTGGATCCCCAGGTCCAGGCTCCATGGGGGCAACTGCACCTATATCCTCAACTCAGGATATCCCCTTGTGCTCCGAGTGGTCTGGAGTGGGCCTCTGTTTCCTGTAACCAAATAAGATTAATCCCTCATCCACAGTAGGCCCTGGGTGGCTCGAAGCCTTGCCTTCTTTGTCTGAATCTCTCTCCTGCCCAAACATCTTGAGTGTTTTGTTTAGGAGGGGAGGAAATCATTTTGGATTCACAGAAGAATTATAAAGATAGTATAGAGAGGTTCCATATAACTTTCACCCAGCTTTCTCAGAGTTACATCTTACAGAACCCTGGCATGATTCTCAAAATTAGTAAGTTCATGTTGTTAAAATACTGTTCACAAGCACTTGATATGGATTTTACCATTTCCCACTGCTGCAGGAGTCAGCAAGCTTTATGTAAATACTCTCAGCTTTGATAGCCATACTATCTTTATTGCAATCACCCAGCTCCACTGAGATGGCACGAAGACAGCCCTGGCCGGCTGGGCGACGGATGGGAGTGGCTGTGTTCCAGGGAAACTTTTAAGAGCTGGCCAGGGGCTTGGGTTGGCCCACAGACTGTCATTTGCTGATTCCTGATCAAATGCTTGCTTATTTCCCAATTCCACACAGCTTTTAGTTGTCAATGCCTCCGCCTTTCCTTATCTCACGGCCCTGAGATTTTTGAAGAGTACTCTCCAGGTATTTTGTAAAAGATTGCTCAATTTGGACATGTTCATTTCCCAACAGTTAGCTGGAGGTTATGTATTATTGGACCATGCATGCTGGAAGGATGACATCCACCCTGTGCATTACATCAAGAGGTATATGGTGTTGACGCGTTTTCTTACCACTGTGATGCTAAAGCTTTGCCACTTGAAAGTGGTAAAAGTGGTATCTGCCGTGTTTCTCCACTTCAAAGTTACTATTTTTCCCTTTGTAATTAATAAATATTTAGGGGTATTTTGCAACCGTGTAAGTTCAGTTTCTCCTTCAACCTTCTGCTAATGTTAGTATTCATCCTTGGGTCTGCTTGTAACAATTATTTCTGTGGCATTCAAAGGGTGACTTTGTTCCCCTCATTCTCTCTTCCCCATTTGCTTATGCAGTCATTTTTTTATATCAGTATGGGCCTGTGGATATTTGTTTGTTTCAATGTGATAAAATCCAGTGCTATAAGTTATCCTGATCTTTAGCTCCGTAGTCCCAGCTTTGGCTTTGGGGAGCTCTTCTGGACTGGCTTCTGCACACGCACACCTCATAGTCAGGCCCACTCTTCCTCCCCACCCACCCAGAGCGCACTGCTTGCCTGGCTGGCACCCACCGCATATTCAATAGTCAGTGGGAAGGTTTTTTCCAGGGATGCTGTGAAGACCCCTGAATATACTGCTGGGCTTCCCCTCACACACTGGGAATAGGTTCCTGTCCTAGCCTGAGATGTCACCCCAGGAAAGCTGGGCTGAAAACCACCCAGCAGTGTGATGTGTGGTCCCACGCCACCGTGGGGGGCAGGAGCCAGGAGGTAAATGGGGCTGTAGCTCACAGCCAGGTGGGCACAGGAGCAGCTGTAGACTCTCTTCAGCCCACTTCCCTTCCCCAGGCTCAATGCCACTGTGGCTAGGGACTGTTGGTTGGTACCTGAATGTCCATCAGTCAAGCTTGTGTTTGTTGGTTCGTTCATATGTTCATTTAGTCATTTGACGAGGATCTCTTGAGCATTTGTTATGTGGCGGGCCCTATCTTAGCGCGAGAGGAACAGCTGTGAACAAAACAGGAAGAAATTGCTACCGTGTTGTAATGGGGAGACATACAAAACAACAGTGTACGTGTGTGGGGGGTGATGTGTGGGTGGGGTGTGTAGGGCATGTGTATAGGGGTGGGGTTAATGTTGGGGGGTGTGGTGTGGAGGGGCGGCGGGGTATGGGGTGTGTGGGTGTGAATGTGAGTGGGGGTGTGAGTGGGGGCGATTGTGGGGTGTGGGATAGGAGTGAGGTATGAGGATGGGGGTGCAGGGTGCTCTACTCCTGGCCAGTAATGTCGAGAGTCTAGATTCTTGGTCAGAATTGCACTCACCAAGCTGGGAGTGTCTCCCGCATAGAAGCTTTTTCTCCAAGACAATGGCTTCATCTGTTTGCTGAGTTTAAATCAGGAGCAACTTGACGCTTTTTCTTCAAAGCCTGGCTCTTCACTTGGTTCTCAATGGACTAGTGACAGAGCTTTGTTCTTCCCCTTTCAGCCCCTGTCTTAGTCCAATTTCTGTTACTAATAACAAAATGCCATGGACTGAGTGCAATAAAGGAAAGAGGCTTGATTGAGCCTTGGTTCTGTGCAGGGCCAAGGGCCTGAGTCTGGGTGTGGCTTCCTGCTGGAAGTATCCTGTGGGGAGAGCAGGGAGTACACGTGTGTCACTTCTGCTCTTTTTCCCTTCCTTGCACAGCCACTGGGATTTGACCATGGGGGCTTTACCAGGTGACCTCATCTAATCCTATTCACCTCGCAAAGACCCCACCTCTCAACACCAGAATAAGTCTAAATTTCCATCCTTGAAAATTCCTCATCATAGGGACTAAACTCTGCCATGAGATTTTGTGGGGACAAGCCACACTCAGTGCAAAGCAGTCCTTCTGAATAGAAGTGCTGCTGTAAGAATCATGGCATGTAAGAGAGAGGGGGAGAGAGAGAGACTTCAGGTCAGCTGGCTGAGTGGTTTGTAAACTGGATCCTCTGGAGGACAGGGCAGGGGCCTGCGATTGAGGGAGAGCAGAACAACCATCCTTCACAGTTGGGCTTCCAGCCACACTCTGCATGAAGGAAAGGGCTCTCCTGTTCAGAGCAAGGCTGGATACTGCTCCCCTCATACTCTGAGTGGTGGAGTAGCCTCATGTTATGGCTTCCATCTGGATGTCCCGCCAAAGCCTTATGTGCTCAGAGACGGGCTTATGGAAGGTGACTGGATTTTGGGGGTGCTACAGCTGGCTTGCCGTTGGGAGGTGGGGCCTGGTTGCAAGGGGTTTCAACCTGTTTTGTGACCTGGACAGGTATAACTCCCTCCCTGCCTCCTCCCTTCTCTCTCTGCTTCCTTGTCGGCCATGACAGAGGCAGCTTTCCTCTCCCCAGACCCTTCCACCATGCCTTTCTGCATTGGAGCCAGCCAACCAAGGACTAAAACCATGAGCCAAACAAATCTCTCCTTCTTTAAGTTGGTATTTTGTCCCAAATGAGTAAAGTGACTAATATACCTTGTGGTCAGCATCCAGACAGAGACATGGCTATTTGGGTTGGATCTTAGCTCTGTGACTTCTGACTTACTCAACTCTCTAGATCTCTGTTTCCTCATCTGTAAATGGGGTCTCCAAGCAATTCCCACTCAGGGTATTTGGCAAGGCTCCAATGTCACCTGTGGGAGGACTCTTGGCCAGTCCTAGAAACTGGTCACAAAATCACTCTTATTTTTAAAATTAAAATTTTAAAAAGCTGCAGAAGTGACAGCTGGCCTTAAAAACATGCAAACACCACAAAAGAAGCCCTAAACTAGAAGACTCCTAGCCTGACGGGTAGGAACTACAGTTGAATCCGTTTTGTGCATTTGCAAATGGATATTTTTGTTTAGACATACTTTTTGAAAAAACAGTATTGAACTTTCCATCCTATTTGGCGATCTGCTTTCTTCATTTAATATTATATTATGGGCGAGTCTTCTCAGCAGTCCCTGGAGCTTAACCACACTCCTCTTTGTGGCTGTATAGTATTCCATGGTAGGGACCTGCTGCCATTTTAAACCACTCCTGAGGAACTGAAGAACACTAAGGGTGTCCACAAGTTGTAACTGTCACCATAAGCACTGTGCTAAACATACTTTACAAATTTCTTTTAATTGGGCAAATGTTGCTGCCTGGGTAAATGCACACCAAGGAACTTGCTGCAGCAGTTTTTCCACATGACATTGTGTGTGTGTGTGTGTGTGTGTGTGTGTGTGTGTGTGTGTATTTTGCTGGAGATTGAACTCAGGGAGCACTGAGCTAAATCCTCAGCTCTTCTAATATTTTAAAGTTTTGAGTCAGGGTCTTGCTAAATTGCTCAAGCTAGAGTGTGATTCTCCTGCTTCAACCTCCTGAGTATCTGGGATTACAGGTGTGTACCACGGCACCCAGCCTCATGTGACAATCCGTGAACATTTTGCCAGTTGTGCTCCCATCCATACAGAGGAGAGGGTCCTTTCTCCACCCATGTGGGCATCAGGGATGACACTCCCCCTTACCCCTGCACATGACAGGTGCACCTGACATTTCATTCCTGGCCATTTGTCATTGTCCTGTAAACTGTCTCTTGCTTGGGTCCAGAGAGGTCTGGGACTTACCCATGTTTATAAAGTTCCCTTCCTCTCTAACTATCCATTATCTCACAGAAGCCAGCTGCTCATCCTTTTCTGAGCTCTGCTTTCTGTCTGGATATTCCCATGAGACTCATCCTTCCTTCCTCTTGCCTCTGGTCATGTCTGTAGTTTAGTCTCTATTCACTTTCCTTGGATAAAACAGTACCTGTCTTAGGTCAGATTCTCCCAGAAATAGATTCAGAGGCAGAGGTTTGAAGCTCCCGAAGGAAGGAGAGTGGAGCACAGAAGGACTAGAGCCCTGCATGAGGATTTAGGGGCTCCTGGCTGAGGCTTGACATTGGGGTTAACTCCCAGGGGAAAATCACACGTGTTTTTCATCCCTGAGGTTTTTGCTCCCTCACTTCTGGCTTCGGGCTGCCCTGGGAAATGGGATTCAGGGACCTAAACTCCAGGGCTCTGTCCTGAGGTGGGGTGAGGGAGGGGCTCAGTACTCAGGTGAGAGTCATTCAAGTATGTAGCAGCCAGGGTGAGGCCACATGGACTTGTTAAAAGCCATACAGGGGTCCTGGGAAAGACACCAACAATGTCCTTTTTGTTCCCCATGTCAGGAGCCATTCTGCATAATTTTGGGGAAAAATCATTTCACAATTAAATTATGATTAGGCTTAGTCTTCTTGCCTACAGACTGGCTATGACAAGCCAAAACATAACTCCATTTTTGCCTCTGGTCACAGCTGAGACCTCAATGGTCCTGTGATGCTCTGACACTTAAGGGTAGGATTATATCAGCCGAAGACATCCTGGTTCATTGAGAACTGAGTAGTAAGCGAAAGGTTTCACCTGGGGAGGGACAAACTCCTCATCGACTTAAGATCCTCATGGTCATAGGATTACTGCCAGCTTCGGAAACATCTGATACTTCCTCCAATTATAAGATCCTCATCAATCTAGGATTATTGTCACCCTTTGAGTCATCTGTTACTCCTTATGAACCCAATAAATAGTGGCAAACTTGAGGTGCCTTTGTCTTTGTTGCCCGAAGCAGCATGGATCAGGCCCAGAGCCCAGCTTCTTCTCTAAGTCTCATTTTCTGTCTTTTTAAATTTGCTTTATGCTGTCATGGTTCACAGGAGAACAGAACTCACTGCAGGGGGTCTGGTAACGTCCCCTTTCCCTGTTCCCCACACCCCCCATGTCCCTTGGGGTCTGCCCCTCTCCGACCCAGATACAATCTTTATGGATCGAAAGGGAGTCTCACCTCTCTTAAGCAATTAGCATCCTCTCCCTAGGTGGCCTACATGGTTGACATAGGGCTGGGCCCATGATAGTTTCTGCAGGTGTGAGTTGGCCCAGAACCTGTTGAGGGTGGGAAGCTCTTGGGCTCATTCTCACTGCTGCAGAGGGTTCCACAATGTGACTAAACCTCAGTTCCTATGTCCCTCACCTTCCAGAGAGCATTTAGGTGGGTTCCTGTTGGCTGCTAGGATCTGTCAAAGCATGTGTGCACCTGGGAATAGAACTGCCAGGCTCTGGGAAACCTTCAGCTGGCAAACCAGTGCTTCACTGTTCTCCAATTGCTTGTAGCAATTTACACACCACCAATTGCGGTCTGTGCCATCCATGATGCTATCAGGTGCCTTATGCTTTGCCAGAGGAATGAGTGTAAGAAGACAGCTCATTGTGGTTCCCATTTGAACAATTTGCCCTGATTGATTTCCAAGAAGTCATTTCTTCCTGATTCCTCTCTGACTATCCATTCTCACACAGAAGTCAGCTGCTCATGCTTGTCTGATCTCTTCTTTCTGTCTGGATGTTCTCATGAGACCCATCCTGCCTTCCAGATCTGGCCAGATGACCCTATCTCCAGGAAGCCATTCCTTATTCCCCGTGAGGGGCAACTCCTCCTCTGCAGCCACCCAGGTGGCCAGATTTCACAGCACTGGCAAGGTCATAGAGGGGACCAAGTCCTAACTACCTTTGTCTTCTCTCCTTCCCACCCTCACTTTGGCAACCTGCTAGCATCTCACAGAATAGGCTCAAAGCGGATTCTGGTTTCCCCTGTTCCCCTGTCCCACTTTGGGTTTATGCTGTGCCTGGTTGAGAGCAATTACAGATTCAGCTACCAATTTGAGCCAGGTGCAGTGGCCCATGCCTATAATCTCAGCATTCTGGGAGGCTGAGGCTGGAGGATGACAAGTTCAAGTCCTACTTGGGCAACTTAGTAAGATCCTGTCTCAAAAAAAAAAAAAAAATCTAAGGATCTAGCTCAGGGCAAAGGTTCTGGATTCAACCCCTTATATTACAAATAAACAAAATAAAACATATCAATCATTATGAACCAATGGCCCAGAGCCTGGCCCCATCCTGCCCCAAAGATAGTGACCTGTCAGAGAAATCTATGGCAAAGCTTTTCACTCCAAAGAAAACAGGTCAGTCATGTGTTTCCATCTTCTGTACTGGTCACAGTGGAGGACAATGATGGAAATGCATGCCCGTTGGCTTCTGCCTTTCCAGGAAACATCGGATTGCAGGAATAACTCAGCTGTTTGTCCTTGCTCATCGCTGCTCCCAAGCTCACCAGCAGCCTTAGAGATGGGCTGCCCTTCATGGCCTGCCTCAGTGCTCAGTGTTTATCTGCCCATGGAAACTTAGACTTTAGGAAAAATCAGAAAAGCCTGCACCTGCACCAATTAATGACAATTCTGCCACAAGAAACAGATCTCCCTGGGGCCAGCTGCTGTGTTCCAGAGCAGTGGTGGCAAACCTTCGGCACATATGTTGCTTGTTTTTAAGAAAAAAAAGACGTTAATGTATGAGTTTTTTTAAACTAAACTAAAACCTCAGTATTCAGGTCTAATTGCAGTGCTGGCACTTTGTAATAAATAAGTGGGTTTTGGGTTGCAGTTTGGGCACACACAGATTTGCAAACTTCAGACTGAACCACTTTTCATTTCCCCCCTGAACTACAAAGCAAAGCAAAGGTCTTACTTAGCTTAGCTCCCAAATGGCCCCAATGTGACCCAGAACCAGGAGGGCCCTGCAGGGCCTGCTGGTTGGTCTTGTGCCAGCCCTTGTATGAAGGAGGAGCACCCTGCAGCTGCTAGCCACAGTAAGACTGTGTGCAAGTCCCTTTGTCAGCCACTTTGTTGCTGATCTACAGATTTCTAGGCCTTGAGGGTTCTGACAGAAGGGCAACTTCCAATTATTCTGTGCAACTGACATTTCAGAGCAGCCAGGCAGGGAGCAAGAGGGGCATTTGAAGGTGTCCAGTGACTTTAGGGCAAGCATTCTATTGAACAGAGCCTGTTTCTTTGTTGAGAAGTGGGGTCGGTGCCTGCCTGCTCTACTGCATGGTTTTCTTCCTCCAATAGAATGAGGCAGAGAGTTAAAGGACCATGTGGTAGTGTACTTGCCTACCATGCATGAACCCCTGGGTTCTATCCCCAGTCCTGCAAAAAATAACTAAATTTAAAAATTAATAAAAACACATTTTGGAGGTAGCTTAAGGCTGCCAACTTTTTTGGGGGGGTACTGGTGATTGAATCCAGGACTTTCCTACTGAGCTACATCCCCAGCCTCTTTTTGTTTTTTTGAGACTGGGTCGGATCCCTCTGCCTTGGTCTCCCAGAGAGCTCGGATTACAGGTGTGTACCACAACACCTGGATGGCTGCTTACTTTTTGTGTCTTTGAATAAGGGCTTTAAAAGGAAAATCAAATCACCACCTATCATGACCATCAATGTGGGGGAAAAGCTCATTTTTAAACTTATCACTCTCCATTGTCCTGCCCCCAAAAAACTATAGACATAGTTTCCTAATAAGTTTCTGTTCTTTCTGTAATGCTAGGAAAGAGGGTCTGATTGCTGGTCCTGCCTGGCCTTCTAGGATAACACATACACACATTGCTATGATTTAGATAAGTCCCCTGAAGGTACCCGATGGTAGAACCTTTAAGAGACAGGGCTTAGTGGGATGTCTTCCAGTTACACACTGGGGGTGTGTGCCCTCGAAGGGACCCTGGCCTCTTCATTTATTCCTTTTTTTGGTACCCTGGCCAGAAGATGAGTAGCTTTGCTCTGCTACTTGCTCCAACCATGATATGCTACCCTTCCCCAGAGCCCTAAAGTTCATGGAACTTCCAAAACAGTGACCCTATCAGTTATTTTTTTATTGTTCGATCTCCTTACCTTACAAAGACAGTAACTTTGAAAGGACCAATCAGCTTTTTATTTGAGGAAGCAGGGGTTCATCTCTAGTTGTATTTCAGATTACTTGGAAGTGGCTGCCTGGAATCTGTGTTTTTTGCTGTGTGTGTGTGTGTGTGTGTGTGTGTGTGTGTGTGTGTGTGTGTGTTTTCTTTAACTCTTCTCTGACTATAAAACCAACCTCTTTTTCCTGGCTCACTGGAACTCTTCTAGTGTTGCCTGATTCTAAAATAAAAAATAAGGCCAATTAAGATCATTAAATTTAGTTTGTCTTTTGACACCTGGTATTCCAAGACTACTATGAGAATCAAGAATGAAGTGTACAATCCATTCTCAAAAGGGAGGATTTATCCTGGCAGAGGGCAGGAAAGGAAGCCCTGTCTTGTGCCCTCTGCCCATAAGTGCTTAGAATGTGGCTTTTTCTTCAGAGGGCAGTTGACCTTCTGACTTTCTGCCATCTCCCTGCCCAAAACACCCTGCTTTCTTCTACTAATTTAAAAGAAACCTCAACAGACCAAGGTGTACCAGGTGGAGCCCAACAAAGAGGTAGCCAGACTGGCCTCTTGTGTGTTTTTTTTAAATGATGGGTTAAATGACAATCCCCTACGGAGTCAGGCAGGAACATTCTGGGTGCTTCATGGGATGTAAGGACAGTGCCTACTGCCTTTGTGGACCTTCTGTTCTCCCACTGCTATTAGACTGAAACAAAAAAATACTTTTCCCCCATCATGAACCAGGTGGGCAAGGGCCATGACAAATGCCCACAAATGATCTCGATAAGTGAGATGGCTAGAAGGACTGGAGGGCTATTACCGAACTATAGGGGAAGCCATGGCCCAAATCCAGCCAATGGCTGCCCACCAAGAGTGTCCACTGACAGCCAGTGCAGCAGTACATTCCTACAGCCACAGCTAATTAGAAGACCGAGGCCAAAGGACCACTTAAATCCAGGAGTTCAGGGCCAGCTTGGGCAACACAGTGAGACCCCATTTCAAAAACAACAAAAAGTGTCCATAGGTTGAATAGACAAATTAAATGTGGCATACCCATGTGATGTGATATTATCCCATCATAAAAAGGAATGAAGTCCTGAAAATATGGATGAACTTTCATTCATGATGCTCAGTGAACAAAGTCAGACACAAATGACCACCTATATTTGATTCTATTCATACAAAGTATCTAGAACAGGCAAATCTATAGAGACACAAAGAAGATTAGCAGTTGTCAGGGCTGAGGAAATTAGTTGTTAGGGGCTGGAGATTTAGCTCAGTGGTTCCACTGCCTGCCTCAAAAGTGCAAGGTCCCGATTCGATCCCTGGTACCAAAAAAGGAAAGAAATTAGTTCTTAGGGGGAAATGCTGAGTGACAGCTAATGAGTATAGGGTTTCTTTTTGCAGTTGATGAAAATGTTCTGAGAGTAGATAGTGGCAATGGTGGTACAACTCTGAGAATATACTACACACTATTAAATTATATATTTCAAATGGATGAGCTTATGGTATGTGAACCATCTCAATGAAGCTGTTATAAAGAAAAAGAAAGTATATTCCCAGGTTAGTAAATATTTTGATTTTTCAAGAGAAGCAGTATCTCAGGATTAGTATCTATAGCTATACTAATTCTTCTTCATTTTTTTTATTTCTTGATTTTTTTTTATTGGTACATTTTAGGTGTACAATATAGTGACATTCATCATTGGAAATATGCACCTTTACATAGTCTCTTGGTACTTATTTTGTCCCCCTTCCCCTGCCCTTGCTTCAACCCCTCCATCCCTCCCTATTTACAAAGACTTTGTTTCCATTTTTTTGTTTTCTCATATTAATTCCATTCCCTTCTTTCCCTTCTCCTACCCTTCCCACTTCCCCTTCCCCTTTTCCCCTTTTCTCCCTATTTCACATTATCTATTATACCTTTTAGTCCTTATTTACACTTTCAGTTTTTCACACTACAGAAACCATTCAGTATTTACATGTGTGTCCTATTTATTTCACTTAAGAGTATCGCCTCAATGTGCATCCATTTAGCAATAAATGTCTCTAATTTCTCATTTTGATGGCTGAGTAGTACTCCATTTTATTTTTTAAAAACCACATTTTCTTTATCCAGTCTCCAGTTGATGGGCATTTGGGCTGCTTCCAAGTTTTAGCTATTACAAACTGCGCTGCTATGAACATGGGCGCACATATATCAATGTGGTATGATTCTTTTAATTCTTTGGGGAAGATACCCAGCAGGGGAATAGCTGGGTCAAATGGGACTTCCAGTTCTAGTTCTTTGAGGTATCTTCATACTGATTTCCACGGTGTTTGCACCAGTCTACAATCCTGCCAGCAGTGGAGCAGGGTTCCTCTTTCCCCACAGCCCCGCCAGCATTTGTTATTGGTTGATTTCATGATAGCAGCCATTCTTTCTGGAGTGAGGTGGAATCTCAGCCTTGTTTTCATTTGCATCTCTTGAATGACCAGTGATGTTGAACATTTTTTCATATGTTTATTTGCCATTTTTACTTCTTTGTCTGAGAAATGTCTGTTCATTTCAGATGCCCATTTTCGGATTGGGTCTTTAAATTTGGGAGTTCTGATTTATTTAAGTTCTTTATAGATTCTAGATAGTAGACCTTTGTCTGAGGGAACGCTGGTGAAAATTTTTTCCCATATTGTGTGTTGTCTCTTCACACTGCTGGTGGTTTCTTTTATGAAGTTTTTGCGGTTTCTTTTGCTATTGATCTCCAATTTCTTCACACTATGGTCTGATAATATACAGAGGATAACTTCAATTCCTTTGCACTTACCTAAATATGTTCTATGAGCAAGTATGTGGTCTATTTTGAAGAATGACCTGTGTGCAGCTGAAAATAATGTGTATTCTGATTTTGTGGGGTGAAACACTCTGTAAATATCAGTTAAGTTCATTTGCTCAAGAGTTTGATTGAGTTCTAGTATTTCATTGCTTGTTTTTTGTCTAGTTGATCTATCTATATGTGACAATGGGTTATTGAGGTCCCCTACTACTATTGTATTAGTGCTTATGTGATTTTTCATGTCTGTTAGTATTTGTTTTATATAGTTGGGTGCACTAGTGTTTGGTGCATAGATATTTATGATTGTCATCTCTTCCTCTTGGATTGTTCCCTTTACAAGGATATAGTGTCCTTTGTCTCTCTTAATCAGTGTGGGTTTGAAATCCACTTGGTTTTCAAAGAGGATAGCTACTCCTGCTTTTTTTGGGGTTCCCGTCCCATGGAGTATTGTTTTCCATCCTTTAACTTTCAGTGTGTGAGTTTCTTTTTGAATTAAGTGTGTTTCTTGTATGCAGCATATTGTTGGATGTTGCTTCTTGACCCATTCTACCAGTCTATTTCTTTTGATTGGTGAGTTGAGACCATTAACATTGATGGTTATAACTGATACTTATTGAGTTATCATTGTCATGACTTTTTCTTTTTGTTTGATTCTCCCCCTTTGATTTTAATTTCTTGTTGTGCCTGATGGATTCATTCTGCTGGGCTTCCTGGGGTTGTGATCCTTATTGTCTTTCTTAGGATATTGTTTAAAATTTTTTGGAGTGCTGGTTTGGTATTTACGAAGTTCCTAAGGTGCTCTTTGTCATTAAATTATCTTATATCACCATCAATTATGAAAGATAGTTTTGCCGGGTACATCAATCTGAGTTGGAGGTTGTTTTCCTTTAGGGCTTGGAATATGTCACTCCAAGCTCTTCTTGCCTTGAGGATTTGCATTGAGAAGTCTGCTGTGATTCTGATGGGCTTTCCTTTGTATGTGATTTGTTTCTTTTCTCTCACTGCTTGTAGAATTTTGTTCTTCTGCTGGGTTTCTGGAATCTTAAATATTATATGCCTATGTGTAGGGTTGTTTTTTTTTTATCAAGGCTAGTTGGAGTCCTATATGCCTTGCTTATCTGTATGTCAAGTTCTTTCCCCCTGCTTGGGAAGTTTTCTGCCATCACTTCTGTGAACAGTTTTTTTATGTCATCTGCACTCTCTCCTGTTTCTTCATTGACTCCAATCAGTCTGATGTTATTCTTCTTTGCATCGTCTAGCAGCTGCTGGATTGATTTCTCATGGTGCCTTACAATTTTAAAGAAATTTTTCTTTTCCTGGTCACTAATTGCAATCTTATCTTCTATATCTGAAATTCTGTCTTCACATTGGTTCATTCTGCTGGGTAGACTTTCAATGGAATTTTTAATCTCTTGGAAATCTGTTTGTATCTGTTTTATGCATTCCATTTGTTTCCTATGTTGGGATTCCATCATGTTCCTCAGCTCCTCTATTTTTTTATCTGTGTTCTTTCTAGATTTATTAATCATGTCTTGCACTATGGGCACAATCTCTGTTGTTATCTGAGAAATTATTTCTGATTTCATTTTTTCCAGATCCTCTTTCATTCCTAGTTCAGGGAGTCCAGGTGGTTGAGTATCGGAGTGTTCCATCTCATTTCCCTTTGGAGTTGCTGTAGGTGATCTGGAAGTCTGGTTCTGAGGCTTGTTTACATGTCTTCTCATTTTGATGAAGGGGAGGGGTTGCTGCTAGGGCCTGCATGGCTCACCTCTTCTGTACTGGGAGCTGCAGTATGTCTACCCAGAAGCCTCCTCTGGGCTGGGAGCTGTGGCACGCTGACCTGGAAGCCTCTTCCACACTGGGAGCTGCGCCATGCCTCTCCTTCATTTTTTAAAAATGCTTTATAGAACATACCTATAGGCTGTGGACTTGCTGGACGGGGCTGGGGGTCTTGGGGAGACTCTAGCTAGAAAGCTTATCTGTGACCTCTTTTGGGATATCACTGGTGTAAAAACAGCATTTGTTAAAATAAGGACTATGCATGATAAGTAAGAAAGTTCATTTTTACTTATAGAAAAGAAGTCAGGAGGCAGATAGTTCAAGACTGGTTTATAACTTCTTAGAGTCATCAAGGATTAAGGTTTCTTACCTCTTTCTTCTGCACCAACCCAGCACACAGCTTCTATTGTCAACATCAGTTCATACTCAAGATGGCTGCTGCAGCGCCAGCTGCTCATCCTTGATCCAGACAGCAGGAAGAAGAAGAGAGGGAAGTAGAAAAGGAACAGGCCCCACCACCTGCTTTCACTCCCATCTCATTGATGAGAACCAAGTCACATGGTCTTACCTTGCCAGAAGGGAGTCTGGGAAATGTAGTTTTTTACCTGGGGACATTGGTGCCATCTTAAATCAAGATTTGTAATCCAAAAAGCAGGCAAAACAGGTAATGGGTGGGTAAACATCAGGGTCTGCCACTGTTTTGAAGTAAAATCCTGATTTTTAAATCCTAATTCTTTTTTAAAATGCTTTATAGAACAAACCTTCAGGCTGGATCCACTGCCAGTGGACCTGCTGGACAGGCCCATGGCTCTTGGGGAGACTTTAGCTAGGAAACTTGTCTGTGACCCCTTTTGGGGTGTCATTGGTATAAAAATAGCATTAGTTAAAATAAGAACAATGGTGAGTCACTGGGTGCCAGTGGGTAGAACACAGGAAGACTTGGTAAACATACAGAGCAAGACCAAACAGAGAGGCTGAATGTGGATCTGCTTCTATAAGTCTCAGACAAAGGCTCGGGGCTCTCCACAAAGGCTCCAGTACTTGGGATAATCTTTGGCCAGATGTAGCAGGGACAGGGAATCTGAGTCATGGCATGCTTCCTATTGTGCTGTGCATTTGCATTTTCTCTGAATATAAAGCAGATGAGTTACAAACTAGGGGTGCAATTCAGACACAAAGGAATATGACCACAAAGCTAATAATTACTCAAGCTGGACATGACCTAGTGGTCATGTCACTTTCACTTCCAGAATGCCAGTGCCGTTCACACTATCAGTGACGTCTCCCAGGAAGACTCAAACAATAAGCCTTGGGCAGAAAACAGCATTTTCGGGAGGCAGGAAACTCAGGGAGATTTATTACAGTGTGTTCAGGGGGACACAAGATAGCTTTCCTCCCACATCTGGTGACTTGGGGAAAATGGCCAACAGCCTGGGCTCTTCAGCATCTCTCCAGCCAGCTAGCCAGACTTCCATTATGGAGCTCAAAGCTCCTGGAGACAGGAAATGACCCAGAAATTTGTTATTTATTTTCCTTACTTCATTCTTAATTTAAAGGGAAGATTGGGGACAGTGTGAGAGATTTATGTCTCAGAATGGCCCTAATTCCTGTACCACATCCTTTGAATGTGATTTTGAGGTTTTCTTTTCCCCACTCTGGGCTGATCCAGGAGCTGCTGCTTCCTGAGGAGGCCAGAAGACTGTGCCTGACAGGACAAAGATGGGGAGGGACGAGGGTCCATTACTGATATCCCCCAAACTCCCAAACTCCAATGGGCCATGGTCAACACTTCAGCCCTTCTTGGAGACCCCTCAAAAGCAGCAACAGTTGTGATTAATGCAGGAGATTTCAATCAAACAGCTGCTTCTCCTGACATTTCAGTGAGCTGTCGCTGTGACAGCTGTGGTTGTCTTAGATGCCTCATGACAGCTCTGAGAAATATTTGCCTTGACTGAAGCCATCTTGAAACACCTATCCCAGATGACTTGACTCTGCAGCCACTTCTGATGAACTCCACCCTCTAACATCCAGATGATTCTGCACCCCTCTGTCATTACTCAAGAGTCCTCAAATAGGTCTGCAAAATACTGTACAGGAAACTGTGTGTGTAGCTCACTTCTCCTCTATATAAATAGCACTCACTCACACTTCTTGGGTCAGTCAAAGAGGGCTTCCTTTAGTGCGTTACCTCAATATAGCCTTGCTTGTGTTATCTTAGGTAGAGTAGATTGGGTTGGTTGCACTAAAGGAGCTGGTAACCCTAGGGGTTAGTACTCTGAAGAGTTCCAAAGAACAGCAGAGCACCAAAGAACCAAAACTGGTGGTAACTGGGAGTGACTGGCAGAGACCTGAAATGATCTGTAGCAGCCTGTGGGGCCTGGGGAGCCTGTGGTGATTGGTGGAGAGTCCCAGAGAGGCAGCAGAAGCTGCTGGAAGAGCTCAGAGAGAAGCCAAAGAGGCTATGAGCCTTGGCTGTTGAGTTGATAGTGGCTAGGAGTCACTAAGAACTACAAAGCTACAAGCTGGAATACTAACAACTGTAACACTAAAAGCTAAGAGGCAATGTGACTTGAAACTCAAAACTATGACACTAAGGGCTGAGAGCCACTGACCCTGAAAGCCACTAACATCAAGGGAATTACACTTTCACAATTCATGATTTCTATCCAAATCGAGCAAGAGAACCTTCAGACAATTGGTAACACAGGCAGTGGGAACAGCAAGTACAAGTTTCTGTCTACCTGGGAGTAGAGCAACACCATCCCCGGGCACAGTTGCCCTATGTGGTTGTCCTCATTCACCTGGAAGGGTTTCAGTTGGATCTGTGGTTTCAGATGTCTTCACTTTACCTTCCATTTCTTGTGTGGCAGTACCCACTCTCTGCCAGGCATGTGCACACCTACGACCATGGCCAGCAAGTTATGGTAGATCCCTTGAATGCCTGGCTGATCACTTCTCTGACCTCTGAGAGGCACTTGACCTTGGTGGCTTGGGATGGCAAGATCTCCTATCTCTGCCCTTGGGACTCCATCCTTCTTGGTACACACCCAAATGGGCTCTGCCCAGGCCCCATGCTCAGCAGGGGCTCAGGAACATTGCCCCTTTCTTCTTGATTCTTACGGTCCCCTGGAGATGCCACTCACTTCTGGGGTGTTATGGTTTAGATCTGATGTGCTCCCCAAATACCTCATGTGTTTGGGTGGTGACTAGATCATAGGAGTGCTACGCCGAATGAGCTAAATGTGCTGGTAGAAGGTGGGGCCTGGCCAGAGGTGGGTCATTTTGGATGTGACCTGAAAGGGTATCTCTCCCTCCTCGGCTCCTCCCTTCTCTCTCTCTGCTCGCTGGATGTGAGTTTAGCCCCATCCTCAGGCCGGGCTTGGAAGGGTCTCCCTGCTTTTTTCCCTGAATCCTGAGGCTGAGAGATTGAACTCCTCACCCTGAAGCCAGGGTGACTCTCTAAAGTCCACATCTGTTCATGGCTCTTCTCTGCCCAAGACTGGGTGCTGGGAACATGGAAAACACTGACCAAGCACAGCACTGTAGAGAGGCAGCCAGGCCCAGGCGCCTCTAGGCAGTGCCATGAGGGAGTGCCTAGCACCATCCTTGAAATCTTGCCAAAGAGAAAAGACCAAAAAGTGACCGTGGATGGGGCCATGTCTCTGCATCTCCTGTTACAGAGCACAGAAGAGAGAACAGGGCTTGCAAGTCAAACCACCCTGCCTTGTTTGCAAAGAGGGCAAGAACAAAGAGGCGCCAGACCTATGCCCACCACGCGTGACATAGGGCCCATTTGGGTGCTAACTGGACTAAACCAGTTACCTGGAAAACACTGTCAAGGAGGTCACAGAAACGTAAAATATTGGCTTGATAACTGCATATTCAGAAACTACTGGAATTTTGTGTAGATGTGATTATAATTTTATGCTATAGTTAGAAATGAGCTCATACCAGGCATGGTGGCACATGCCTATAATCCCAGTACTCAGGGAGCTGAGGCAGGAGGATCTCTGTGAGTTCAAGGACAGCCTGAACTACCCAGTGAGACCAATAACAAGACCCTGTCTCAAAAAAAAACCCCTCCAAAAAAACACCAAAAAAACCCAAAACAAAACAATAACAACAAAAAAAACACCCCCTCCAAAAAGCTCTTATAGAGGTGTGTTACAGTATTTATTGGTATAATTATTTAATGTCTGAGATTTGCTTTTAAGAAATCCAGGGAAGAGGAACAAAGGAATTAATAGTTATTATTTGCAAGTAATTATTGAAGTGTAATCTTGGGCACATGGAGGATTGTTATGCTTGTTTTTCTTAACTTTTAAACAGTTTGTTTGAAATTTCCCCTAGTAAAAAGTAAAAAAGAATATACTTCTGTATTGCTAACAATTGAATCTAGGGACACTCTACCACTGAGCTACACCCCCAGCCTTTTTATTTTGAGACCAGGTCTTGCTAAGTTGCCCAGGCTGGGCCCAAACTTGTGATCCTTCTGCCTCGGGCTCCCAAGTGGCTGGGATTAGAGGGGTGCACCACCACTAGTGGCATAAATTTTTTTTAATGTGTCTTGGTTTCCCACAACTCTCAGGACAAAAGTCAGGCTCTTGGTAGGGACTTTCATTCTCTTCCTACTGCTGCTCTACCTCCTGCCTTGGCTTCTCTCTCCCTCTCCCCTATTTCCTACCATTAGTTCCACCTGCCAACTTTTGGGGGGATTCCCCACCCCAGCCCCACTACCCTGTGCTTTTGATCTCTAACCTTAGGTTATTATTTTTTCCCAATATGGTACCTTCTCCTAATTCAAAAACATGGTGCTGCATGATGACAATCCCCTTCCTCCCTGGGCTCAGCTCATGTGTGATCACCATTTCAGTTTCTTGATTCTCCTTCCACAGTTCTTCAGCACACGTGAGTAAGTAGAAACAGAATCTCGTTCCCTGTCCCTACCTTATACCCAGAGTAGCACGAAGACACCAACACAGTCTGGATCCAAGTGTCCCCTAAAGGCTCATGTGTTGGAGGCTTAGTCTCCTGCTTGATGCTACTGGGAGGTGGTGGAGCCTTTAAGAGGTAGGGCCTAGTGCAGTGGTGTCGAACCTACACAGGCATGCTATTTGTTTTTCTTTTAAGACAAACATCTAATGTGTGAGTTATTTTTTCTTAAACCTCAGTATCCAGGTTTAATTGCAGTGTTGGCACTTTGTGATAAATAAGTGGGTCCTGGGTTGCAGTTCAGGAACTCATCTCTAAAAGGTTCACTATCACTGGAGTGGAATAAAGTGAGGTTGCTGGGCCTTTAAGGGGAAATTGGGGTGCCAGTCTTTTCCTTTTTGCTGTCTCTGTTTCCTGGCCACAATGAGGTGAGGGGCTTAACCCACCCTACACTCCCAATCAGGATATGATGCCCTGCCACAGGCCCAAAAGCAACAGGGCTGTGTCAGTCAGCTAGTTCTGTCACTGAGAAAATCAATTCATAAGGATGAAAGGTTTATTGTGACTCATGGTTTCAGAAGTTTCAGTCCATGGTCACTTGGCCCTGTAACTTGGGGCCTGTGGTGAAAGAAAACATCCTGGCAAAAATCACATGGTGGAGGAGACTGTTTGCCTCATGGCAGCTGGAAAGCAGGGGGTGGGTCCTCTAAGACACCCCATTAGTGGCCTAACTTTCTTCCACTAGGCTTCACATCCTAAAGATTCCACCACCCCCAAACAACACCATGGAGTGGTGACCAAGCCTGCAATACAGGAACCTTTGGGGGACATTTAAGACCCAGACCACAAAAAGGGTCTTGTGACCATAGACTAAAACTTCTGAAACCATGAGACAAATTAAACCTTTATTCCTTATAAGTTGATAATCTCAGGCATCTGTTATAGTAACAGAAAGCTGACTAATACAGACATGCCACTCTGCACCTTGCTTCTTCACTCACATACTGTTTTCTGGAGGACATTTAGGTTATAGCCTTTCTTGAGGAAAGGGCTATATTGAGCAGCCATATGTTTGCACCATCATCAGTGTTTTCTCTTTGCTGCCCACCCCTGATGCCCCTGCTATCTCTACCACAAAGATCGCTTCTCCCCGACCTCCTTTCCCTCAAACTTTTGCTGCTCCAGCCTCCGTGCATCCTTCCACTCTCAGTTAGAAGTCATTTCATCTGGGAAGCATTTCAGTTTGAAGATAAAGAGGTGGGTGTTAAGGACAGTCTCTGAGTCAGGATGGGGTTTGAATCATGCCTCTTTCACTAAGAAGAAATGTTACTTGACTTCTCTGAGGTTATTTTCTCTCTGCAAAATGAATGTGATAATAAAATCTCTTGTTGGCCTTCTGTGAGGGTCATATGTATCAGTATATGTGTAGAGTCTTAGAACACCACTTGGACTATAGCAGATGCTAAATAAATGATACTATTGCTGCTGCTGTTGTTATTTTGCAGTGCTGAAGATGGGATTCAGGCCTTGAGCCTGCTAGATAAGTCTTCTACTACTGAGCTGTACCCTCAGTGCCTCACGCTGTTGTCATTATCATTGCATAGATGGTTTCTTCTCTCAGAATTCTCCTATATATAAGTCAGATTGCTGAGGCCTATGTCACATGCTTCTTTTCCCCCCAGTCCATTCAAAATGAACTTAATTCCCCATCCTCCCTTTTTAATACACCCCTAGTATCCCAATGAAACAGTCAGGAATGCTGTTGGCTAAAAGTAACATAACAATCTGAAAGTGCCCTGATAACATCAAGAGGTATTTCCCTCCCCCCACGTTGAGAAGTTGAAAAGCTGGTAGCTAGAAGCACTGATTGAACTATTTGATGGAATAACTAAAGAGTAGGCTAACTTTGCTTTCTTCCTTCCAACATTTTCATTGTGTTGCTCACTGGACTTTAAGATTGTTGCCTCTTAGTTGTAACATGGCTGCTGTGTCCCTAGCCATCATATCGTCTTCAAAGGCAGGAGACAGGGAAGACTGCAGTCACCCTAAGTCTTTCCCAGAAGCCATCATCCAGAACTGGATCTCATTCTCACCCCAGCACTGGTACTACCATCTCCAGCTCTATCTCTACTCCATCCCTACACAATCAGGATTCTGTCAGTAGGAAGGGAAGAATGCCTGGGAAGGTAACCATGATGTCTACTACACTCACATTCAATATAGGCTGCTGCACCTCTCTTTACACTTGACCTTAGCCAAAAGGCCGAGAAGCAATGCACCTCTCTTTAGATAATGACCATTTTCCACCTTTTATTATAGTTTAGTCTCCCATGCTAAACAGTGGGCTTTCTGGGACTAGATGCATTGCCAAGTGCATCAGTGTCCTCCACAGTGCTAAGCATGGCACTTGGATAAAGTAAGGGCTCTGCTGGCACTTGTGGGTATAGAGATAAGTGGACAATCTCAGAGCCACACCCTGGCCATAGCCAGTAAGAATTCTGAATCAAGACGCTTCCTGCAAAGTCTCTGCCTTCTGTGTGTGACAGTGGTGCTGCACAGAGGCACCACCTCACATGTTCACATGCTCAGTGTCTTTGTGTGGCTGTAACAGCAAGCATCAAGCCTCTACCCTCTCCATCTCCATCCTCCTTTTTACCTCATCTCTTGCTTCTCTGGAAGCTCAGAGTTTTATTGCCCTGAGCCTGCATGTGCATGGGTGACTTGGTCACAGAGAATGAGTCACTCTGTCTGACGTACTTGGAAGAAAGGACATTTTGCCTGGGTAGGTCTGAGGTATCAGGGGCACACTGCCTGAGGATGAGGGAGATCAGATTGTGTGTTGCTTCTGGGAGATGCCAGAGTCTTCTGTCAGAGTATGAGTGAGTCACTTGCCACAGGCTGGGTCAGAAGCCTCCTGGGTTGGAGATATGCCTGTCCCCACACACAAGTGCCACTGAGCTGAGAGCTGATGGCTGAGTTACTGCCTTGACATCCAAAGCCCCACTTGTTCAGAAACCAAATGGTGCCTCCCCTTCGAGGGGTGCATGAGGCAGCTGAGGGAGTGGCCAGGTTCTTCATTTGTGGATGACACTGGCCACAGCATGGTGGAATGAGACACAGATGAGTGGCTCCCACACCTGATTTGCCTCATTTCCCACAAGGCTGTTCTTCAGACTTTCTAAAGTGCCCCCCACCCCGAGAACTGGTGTCACCATGGCTTTCTTGAGTCTCTGAGGAATGGGGAACACCTGGGTCCCCATCTCTGTCTGGCCCATTTTAGGATCTCCTGGTTTTGGCTGGAGCTTTCCTGGATGTAGATGCTTGTTCTAGACTAGCTCATCTGCTCTCTCTCTCTCTCAGAGCCATCCCTGCTCTCAGCCCCTCTGGTAAGATCTGCCTGCCATGCAAGTGAGCTCGAGAGTACAGGATGATTAGAACAGACCTGGCTGGCTCGGGCCTTGTCAGTAGAGCACTGTAACACTGGGCCGCTTGAGGCTGCTCCCTTCCTTCCCCATGGAGGAAGTACTCTAGTCCACCGGGCACGTGGTGCTACTGGAAGGTGGCAAAACCTTTAGGAGGGGGAGTTTAGTGGGAAGAAGTTAGGTTATTAGAAGTGTCTTGTTGAAGGGGATATTGGGACTCCAGCCTCCTCTCCCTTTTTTATTCCTGGCCACCATGAGGTAAACAGGCCTGCTCTGCCAATTTCTCTTACCATGATGTGCTATGCTACCATGGCCCCAAACAACAGGGACCATGGACTGAAACCTCTGAAATCATGAGCTAAAATAGAACTTTCTTTCCTTTATTCTAAGTTGACTATCTCAGGTATTTTGTCACAGTGGTAGAAAACTGGCTAATACAGATATTTACACACTCATTTTCATAGGAGTACTATTCATGATAACCAAAAAGTGGAAATAACTCAAGTGTTCATTGATGGATGAGTGGATAAATACAATGTAGTAGACACATACAAGGGAATCTTATCTGGCCTCAGAAGGAGATTCTGACACATGCTTCAGCATAGATGAACTATGAAGACAGAATGCTGAGTGAAATAAGTCAGTCACACAAGGACAAATACCACTGGATTCCACTCATGTGAGGTATCCAAAGGAGTTAAATTCAGAGACATAAAGTAGATGATGGTTGCCAGGTAGGGACTGGGAGGGGGAAGGAAGTTGTTTTGTGGGTATACACCTTCAGTCTGGGTGGATGAACAGCGTTCTAGAGGTGGGTAGTAGTGATGGCTGGCCACACATGAATACATTTAGTGCCACTGATCTGTTATGTAAAAAGGGTTAAGATAGTAAATGTTATGCATATCTTACCACAATGGAACAGATAAATTAATTTTTAAAATTAGCTGGGTCATACAAAACAGGATGGAAAGGAAGATGAGTCTTGCTGACATTGCAATGGTCTGAAGCTGAAGTCTACTCTAGTATTTCCATCTTTCCCAAGTTCCACCTGCTGTCAGGATGCACTCAATTCAGGCAAAGTACTAAAATTTCTGCTAAAGCCACAGGGAGCTCTCAGGGGCCTCTGGTGAGAGAGTAGAGATAGAAGCTGACCTTGCCACCCCAAGATGCGAAGCAAGGGGGCTCTTCGCTTTGCTTCAGCTCCATCCCCTTGAAAAAGGACTAGTTGGATCCTTCTGGTTCTGGAAGGATGAGAAAAAAAATCTGCTCTCCTTTCCCGCTGGGAGTCATAGATTCTAACTTCTGCTTGCAGGAGCAAAGCAAAGAGAACCTTAAAGAAATAAACAAAAAAGGGGGTGGGGGATACAATGTTTGAGGTGTGCACTTGAGTCCCTGCCTAGCAGGAGATCTATGCCGAACAGAAACAGTCACCAGCAATTCCCTTACCCAGTGCTGAAATCATAAACAAGCCCTTGGCCAGGCTCCTAATGAACTGCTGACGAGGACAGCCCACCCTCTAACACAGAATACAATTAGACATACACAAGTGGCCTGTGACATACCATGCCAGGTGGGTTCCGGGCATCCTCCCGGGTCTCCAGGAATTCTACTCCCTATCTGTGGAAGCAGGGTTTGGGCTTGTTAGGGGCTATAATGGGTAATAACTCAGAGAACATCATGTTCCAAGAGCTCAGCTGGGGCACCACAAGGTAAGCGAGAGTGTGTATGTGTTGGGTAGTAGGGACTGTGTGACATCTATTTTAATTTTTCTACTGGAAAAGAACCTAAGTCCTCCAGTGTGCTAGCAAAGTCAATATTTAGGGTGAAGAAATGGGAGTGAAACACACCAGCATGAAGATCCAGGTCCCAATCTGGCAGCTTGGGATCTTGAGAAATTTAGTTCTCAGAATCCTGGTCTATGAAACGAGGATAATCGTAGAACATTCTCCTAAATGAGACATGGCAGGTAAAGCCCTCAGCACTATGCCTGAAGCATAGTTAGAACTATTTCAACACTGGTATTGTTAAAAAGATAAGTCCACAGGGCTGGGGATTTAGCTCAGTGGTGCCACACCTGCTTTGCAAGAGCAAGGTCCTGAGTTCAATCTCTGGTATGGGGAGGGGGGGGAGAAAGAAAGAAAAAGGATAAGCTGAGTGCATTCTAGTCAATTCCAGGAGCCATTTTTGAATGTCCCAGAAAATGTCAGCTGGGAAAACAGAAAACATAGTCTTGGCTTTCACAGAGCTTAGAAATAGGCTGAATGATTAAAAAATGCAAAAAGCCATTCTAGGCCAGGTCAGCTCTGCGCTGGAGTGGATGGCAGGATGAGATAAACCAGGAGGCTGCTGTGACTAGCTTGTGGGCCTGTTTGTTCATCCTCTTTTTCACTGGCTTCTTTCCTTAGGTGGTGGATAAAGGGCTATTTTTTAGAGGCTGTAGACAATAGGATCTCATTAATGGGATCATTGGTCATATTAAGGCTGTAACAAAGAAATTAACTCTATCTGGGAATAGTGGTGGGTACCTATAATCTCAGCTCCTCAGGAGGCTAAGATAGGAGGGCTACTTGAGCTCAGGAGTTTGGGGCCAGCCTGAGCAAGACTCTGTTTCAAAAATATAAAAAGTGACATCTAAAGGGGCTGTGGATGTAGCTCAGTGGTACTGTGCCTGCCTGGCAAGTGCAAGGTCCTGAGTTTGATCCCTGGTATGGGGGGGGGGGGGCGGCGTGAAATCTGCTTTTCACTTGCTTATTTACTGCTACAAAACATTATTTTATAGGGGCAAATCATCAGATAGAATGACATTATTTGTGATGATGGAATTCCACTTCAAGCTAATTTATGTAAAACTAAACAAGCAAAACCCTAAAGAGGGGGTTTACTTTCTTACATTACATAGTTGGAGAGAACAAAGGTGGGTCTTTCTGGCTTCAGTCATAGCTGGATCCAGGTGCTGAGAGTCTCTCTCTCTTTCTCTCTCTCTCTCTCTCTCTCTCTCTCTCTCTCTGCCTTTCTGTTGGCCTATTATTAGTTGACACTGTAATTGTCCTCTGAAGCAGGGCAGGACAACATGACTCACAGCCACTAAGGACTATATGGTCTCAGGAAGAAGAAGCTTCCCACAAAAAGCAGGACTGTTGCAGAGACACTAGTTCAAAAACCAGCCAAGTGTCTGCTGGACATACAGTTACTTGCACTGTCAGTTTCTACCTGTCTCTGCAGGAAAATTTTAGGCTCCTTGAGGTCAAGGTCCACTTCTTCTCTTGGCAGAGAATAAATAGAAATGCCCTCTCAATTAGCTTCTGCCTGTATATCTTCTGTGATGGGGCGCTCGTTAGTAATTCTAATGGTGAAATTCGTCTCGAACTATGTGGCTGCCTCCCATTGGACCAGTTTTGCCTGACACTGAGGAACATCAATTGCCAACCACCAGGCTTCTTCCTCCCTCTCTTTCTTCCCTTTTGCCCATAAATCACCAACAACTGAACTAGATGGGCAGGCCACTGAAAGGGAATGACACTGTATCCTGTCCTCCCAGCAGGGTTAATGCAGAGCTGTATCATTTCAAATCAGGTACACGTGACTCTGGGGAAATTCCTTTCATCTCTTTTCCCCTTGCCTAAAATAGCCACTTCCTTCTTGGGGGATGCAGGCCACTGGGGACCAGAGGGAGGGATGAAGTTAGCCAGCTACAGGTGCATGCTTTGGAAACATTCCTGGAAAGGTCACCATCAGCATCGGCTGAACATTCCGGCACTTTTAGCTGGGTGCTAACCCAGGGGGAAGTCTGAATCTGGGTAGCAGACCACAATAAACAAGTTAGGAGTAAATCTGTGCTCTGTGGAGTATGACCTTGTCAAGGAACTTGTGATTGTTTACAGATAACATCCATATCCACCATTCCAATGAACGTCATATTCAAATAACAGGTAGGCAGCCTGTTGGAGTCACTTGAAATGGACACATGGCTCTTTAAGATAATAAATCTAGTTCCTTTCTGCAATTGTACAGGCAGTCTCAAAATCTGAAGGCAAAGGCCTTGCCTGTCTGTCTGTATGGTTGGCTGCCTCAGGGCCTCATACTATCTGAGACATCTTTGAAGGTGAGATCTCACTGCTGCCACCATTTGCAAAAGAGAGGCCTTGACTGGGGAAGCCATGCCATCCCTCAGCCTGATTCATGTCTCCTCTCTCCTGGCCTTCCTTGGCCTCACATAAAGCTGGCACAGTGGCTAGAGGCCTCCATTCCTCTCTAGAATGGACAGCAGTGTTTGTCACCTGCTGAGGCCTCTCAGCTCACATAGCTCAGGAAGTGACACAATTTGCTGGGAGCCACTTAATATAACCAATATTGCCTTCCTGTTCTCCATTGATCTCAGAATCCTGGGCCATTTGCTCTGGGGACTCCAGGTTGGGTTGGGTGGTACTTTCTGTGCCCTCATCTGGGCCATGCCCAGTGAGCAGGTGGTGAGAGAGCTCAGGCTCATCCAGTTAGAGGCAGCTGACAGGGCCGGGGCTTGTCTGTGTCCCCTCGAATTCTGAACCAGGTGGTAGGGGAGGGGGAGAGAGATGTAGGGGGAGGGCCAGGGAGAGTAGAGATTGTGTGTGTGTGTGTGTGTGTGTAGTAGTAGGGATTGAACCTAGGGCCTTTGTACCAAGCTACATCCTCAATCCTTTTTTAATTTTTTATTTTGAGGCAAGTTTTCAAAATAAGTTGCTAAACTGTCCAGCTGGGCTTGAATTTACAATTCTCCTGGCTTAGCTTCCCAGAGTGCTGGGATTATAGGTATGCCCCAGCAAGCCTAGTTGAGAGTAGAGGTTTTACCTGAATGGTCATTTTGGCTCTATTTGAATTCCCAAGCACAGTAGCTGTGCCCCTCGGCCCCTGTGATTCAGAGGGCTGCCTGTAGGAGCTGTGGGGGCTCAGATTGACTGGCCTCACTCCTGGACACAGAGGAGGGGCTGCCAGCCCATCCTTAGAATATGTTCTGAAGGCTGCCTGCTCCTTCACCGGAAGAGAAAGAGTTTTTGGATTAAGATTTCTAGAGGCGGGACCTGGATGCTTCTCATATGCACCAAATGTTTTGCTACTCAAAATGTGGTCCCTCGGCCAGTGGCTTTGCAGGCATGCCCTGGGAAGTTGTTGAAAATGCAGACTCCTGAGCCCTGCCTTCTGCTACTCCATTGGAGTCTGTATTTTAAGTGATCTCTGCTGGTCCATGCACTTTACCATTGGAGAAGCAGGGCCCGGGAGTTTGAGGATGTCAGTCTTGGTTCAGTGAAGGCCACTGCTTGGAAGGGCCATCCGAAAAGTTGGTACAGTATTTTGTCAACTCCAAAACCCAGAGCTAGGCCCAAGTATACGATTGCAATCAGAACCTAGGTTAAAAGTACTGTAGGAGGGCCGGGGATTTAGCTCAGTGGCTGGAGATTTAGCTCAGTGGCACCGAGCCTACCTTGCAAATGCAAGGTCCTGAGTTGGATCCCTGGTACCAAAAAAAAAAAAAAAAAAGTACTGTAGAAGCACTGCTACTATGGCTGTAGCTCAGTGGTGCTCAGGGATAGCTTGCCTAGCATATGGGAGGCATTCGGTTTTATCCCCAATACAACAAAGGAAACAAAGCAGAAACACTTTGGGCAGGATGGTGTAGAAGGCTGAATTGTGACCCTTTCCCCCCAAAATATTTTCATCTCAGACACCAAAAATGGGACGTTATTTAGAAACAGGGTCTTTGCAGGTGTAATTAAGGATCTTGAGAGGAGATTATCTTGCATTATCTGAGTGGGTCCTAAATCCAATTTCAAGTGTCCTTGTAGGAGATAGAAGAGGAGAGACATAGATACAGAAGAGAGATTATGAAAACAGAGGTGGGATTAGAGTGATGGGGACACAAGGCAAAGAATGCCTGGAGCCACCAGAGGCTGGGGGCCCTGTGGACACCTCAACTTTGGACTCCTAGCCTCCAGAGCTGGTAAACAATAAATTTGTGTTGTTGTAGAAGGTGAGTTGGTGATAATTTATTACAGTACCCACAGGAGAGAAATAGAGGTGATCTTTTCAGATGCCAAGGAAATACAAAGCCTAAAATAACTCAAGAAACAAGCAATGACCCACCAGCTGCACTTAAAGCAATCTTAGCTCAGTTCCCAGAATTAGCTGGATTTCCTCCACCCCATTTCCTTATTTCTTTTTTAATGCTCTGTGAAACTCAAGGACAGTCGGTACCCAAGGCACCTGGTCTTGCATGGCCAGCTGATCACTAGACCATCAAAGACTCCCAGAACAGCTCCTTCAGGCTCCCACATATAATTCTGTTATTTATTCCTAGCCCTACCTTATTTGGAAATTATTTCAAATTGTTATGGTAGAGTGAAACTAAATCATATTTTAGCTACACAAATGTTAGCAAGTTCTTTTGCAATTATTTCACAATGGCCTTGTTTTTTAAGCTTAGATGGCCATACATGCAGTTAATTTAAAGCAAGGTATACAATAGTCCCCTCTTACCCATGGGAGAAACATTCCAAGACCCCAGTAGATGCCTAGAGCCTTGGATAGTACTGAACCCTAAATATATTGTTTTTTCCTCTACATAATAGCCATCATACATTTTAATTTATAAATTAGGCACAGTAAGAAACTAACATTAATAACTAGTAATAAAATCAAAAATTGCCACATCACTTCTCTTGCACTATGAGGTTATTAGTAAGTAATATGAGGGTTACTTGAATGCAAGCCCTGTGGTGCCTTGACTGTGGATCTGATAACTGAGATGACTGCTAAGTGACTAATGGCAGGTAGCATACAGCGTAGACACACTAGACAGAGGGATGACTCACTTCCCAGGCAGTACGGAGCCGGACAGGGAGACATTTCATCATACTACTCAAAATGACTTGTGATTTGAAGCTTCTGAATTCTTTATTTCCAGAATTTTCCAGTTGGTATTTTGGAACCATGACTGACCACATGTAACAAAGTAAGGAAAATGAGGCTGTGGGTAACAGGGTTCACCCAACTAGTACCAGGTCTGAATGGACAGAAACTCTGAAGGCTCTGGGGCTATTGGATAATCAGACTGTTTTCCTTTAAGAAGTTTTCAGGATTCAAAAGTAAATATTCAGGAAAGTAGCTCTCAGCCTTGACTCATATTGGAATCATTTGGGGATCCTAAAAATAACAATGGCAATGTTTTGGCCTCTCCCAAAATTAGGTAAGTTAGAATCTCTGGGGGCATCTGAGAGTCATCCACTTGTGGGATGGAGCCCACTTGTGGGGGAGCTGTGCCAGACCCTGCTCCTAGCCTTCCATGTGACAAGGTGTGGGGGTGGGCATAGGCACGAATGTTCCCAGGCCAGCTGTTAGACACGCTCACCTGAGCTCTCCTATGAGGAGTAGGGACCACCCAGGATCCATTCTGCCAGGAGTGACCAGGCTCCTGAGGCAGTGTCTGCTAATAAGGGAAGCAGGGCGGGGGTACAAGCTGTGGGGTACATCCCATCCTACATGAGGACACAGGTTCAGGAATGCCCTAGGACTTGCCCAAGATCCCATAACTAAGGATTGCAGGGCTGGAATTTGAAGCTTACCTCTCTGGCTCCAGAGCCTGCAGCTATTATCTCTCTTAGACCAGTTGTATGCCATTACTGGGGCATTGTGCTGGACTCTGACCCTCACAGCTCACTCTCTGACCCTTCCAGAGCTTCTGAGAATGACCTCACATGCCATTTCTCTTCAAACTTAACTTGTGTCATGAAGAATACATACATATGGGAAAGGTCACTCCCCCAAAGCAGGCAGCTTAATGAATTTGACAAAGCAAACGCACCTGTGAAACCAGAAATCAAACCAAAAACCAGATCATGGCTGGCAACCTGGGCAGCTCCCCAGGCCCTCCTCGCAGATGCTATTACGATCCAGATTTCTAGATTTGTTTGGCTTGTTTTTGAATTTTGCATAAATGGAACCATAAGTGTGCACTCATTCTGTATTTATTCTTTAACTCAACTCATGAAATTCACTGATGCTGCTGTACATAGTTGTATGGTATGGACATGTCACGCTGGGCTTATTCTTCCACCCTGGATGGACACTTTGTGTTTGAATGGCACTGCTAGGAATGTTACTGTACCTGTCTCTTAGTGCCCATGTGAGTGCCAATATCTGGTTAACAAATGCCTTTTCTGCTTGTATTAGTTAGCTTTCCCAAGTCTAGGTACTTGCAACTTGAAGGAGTTTATTTTGGCTAATGGATTTCAGAGTTCTCAGTCCATGGTCAGTTAGCTCCAAGACAGGAACATTACGGTGGAAGGGTGTGGTAGAGAAAAGCCACTCAACTCATGGCACTTGGGGAGCAAAGAGCTGGGGAAGACCCCAAGAGGAAGGGGCCAGGGATAGTCCTCGAGGTCACACCCCTGTGATCCACTTCCTCCAACTAGGCCTCACCTCCTAATAGCCCATTCAGCTATGAACTCACCAGTAGGTTAACCCATCAATGAAGTCTGTGTCCTCACAATCCAATCATCCCTCCAGGAGTGTCTTTTTTTTTTTTTTTTTGGTACCAGAGATTGAACTCAGGTCCTTGTGCTTGCAAAGCAAGTGACAGAACCACTGAGCTAAATCCCCAGCCCACCTCTAGGAGTGTCTTAATATAGTCAAATTGGCAATCAAGATTAACTGGTGCATGGCTTAAGTTAGCAGAGTTAGTTTATGTGGCTTACAACCAAGCACTTTGTTTGATGTCGTTTAAGAGGAAGCTGAGATTCAAAGAGAGGGTCAACCACTCACCCAAGGTCATGTAACTAAGGTGTAGCCAAGGTGGACCAGAGCCTTAAGTAGGCTAATGTGAGTCCAGGAACAAATGTGCATCTCAGCCACCCGCTCAGGTGGCCTTGTGCTATTCAGTGGTTTAATGATACCCCTTGCCCATGATGAGGCTGGCTGGGCCTGGACGGACTGGGCAGGGACTACTGACCTCCAGCTGAGCTGATAGGGCTCAGAGTGGCAGCTGGGGGAGGGAGGGGTGGCAGCCAGTCCCAGGGAGTCTTCCTGGAAGGAGAGCCGTCCAGAGAGGAAGGGCTTCTGGGTTATGGTGATGCAGCACGGCATCTTTTCTTGTGGGAGGAGGGGAGCTTCCTTTCAGCAAAGAGGGCAAGCTTCTCAGCCAAGCCCAGCTGAGTTCTGTGAGTCACTGAGATGGTGGTGGAAAAAGGGATCTGTGATGGTTGATCTTGGTTGTCAATCTCACTGGATTGAGAGATCCCTAGAAAATACATAAGGCACTGCCATAATTTGGATCTGAAATGGCCCCCAAAGGCCCGTGTGTTCAAGGCTCAATCCCTAGGGCACTGCTAGTGGGAAGTGGTGGAACTTTTGGGAGAGGGGCCTCATTGAAGGAAGTCAGTCACTGAGAAATTTCATGGAGGGGATATTGGGACCCCAAACCTTTCCTGTCTTTCTTTACTTCCTAGCTACCATGCAGTAAACAGGTTTCCTCTGCTATATGCTCCTGCTATTATGTACACTGCCACCTACCACAGACCTAAAGTAACAAGCTAAGTGACCATGCACTGAAAGCTTTGACACTGTAAGGGAAAATGAAACTTTCTTCCCTTTAAGTTGATTCTTCTCAGGTGTTTTGCAACAGTGATGGAAAGTTAACACACAACTTCTGGGTATCCATGAAGATGGTTCCAGAGGTGGCATGTAGGTTAGCAAACTGAGTCAGGGAGACCCACTCTGAATGTGGGTGACACTGTGCAGTAGACTGGGGGCCCAGAGAAAATAAAAAATGGCCTCTGTCCACTGACACAGGCAGCCCCTGACCCAGAGCTGTTCCCATACACTCACCATGCAAATAGCTGATGGCACATGTGAGCAGAAGTCTTGAAAGGAAGTGCTTTAGCTGAATGGCTGGAGCAACATGCCTCCCTGACTCATCAGAATGGGGCTGGCTTCTTTGCACCTAGAGTGCTTGTAACACAGCAGTTCCCCCTGTTACTGCCACAGACCTCCACTAGAGCCTTCTGCAAATAGCACTGGAGTCAGATTAACTCCTCCAGAAATTGAGGACCAGGGCCCCCGAGCCCAAGAGCAAGCATAGAGATGAGAGGTGGCTGGCATAATGTTTGATAATTTGCTGAGGTTAAAAGAGAGAAATCAAATGTGCTGGCTGAGTGGGCTGTGATTCTAGCCCTTCCTTCTGACCCTTCTTGGAGCCTGCAGTCCTCCAAGTGTGACCTCTGACCAGCAGCAGCTGTGGTGCACCATGGAACTTGTTAGAAATGTTATAGTCAGTCTTTTATTGAATCAGAAATTCTACAGGTGGAGCTCAGCATTCTGTGATAGAATAAACTCTAGGGAATTCTGGTGCATGCTGAAGGACACTGGCATGGTGCAACTATATGAAGTGAGTATTAAAATCAATCTCATTTTATAGCTGAAGAAATAGAGATTCAGAAGGCTTGAGCTCAATGCCCAATGTTACACAGTTAGTAAGAGGGACTTAGTTATGATTAGGTGAAACAGTAAATAACAGAAATAGAATGCCAAAGAATCACAGACCAAATAAAATAGCTTACATTTCCTCTATGGTCCAAGACAACTGCTGGAGTTTCAACCATTATGTCTATACTCTAAGCAATAAAAAGGAGGAAAGAGAGAAAGGTCATTCCCTGTCCTTTTAAGAACACTTCTTAAAAATTTTATACGGCTTCAGCTTATATCCCATGAGGCACAAATTAGCTCACTGCCTCACCTAGCAGAGAGAGGCTAGGAAAATCAAATCTTTGTTCCAAGTGACCATGTAGAGTAGATACAACTTAGGGTTCTATCACAGTGTAAGAACTTTGTTACTGGGGACAACTGTGTAGCCTGTACCCACAGGTTGCACCTGGGAATCAAACCCAGAGCTGCTGATGTCACCATCAGAGATTATGTTTTTGTTTGTTATCTTTCTCTTCTCCTTTTAGAAGCTGTCTTTTTTCCCAGTGCCTAAGTAATGCATGCCTGACAAGTAGGAGACCTGTGTTTGAATCTGTATTCACTGAATACACATTTTAAAAAGATTAAATTAGGCCGAGTGTGGAGTCATGTGCCTGTAATCCTAGTACTGGGGGGACTGAAGTAGGAGGATCTCTGAGAGCTCAAGGCCTTCGTAGGCTACATAGTGAGTTCAAGGCCAGCCTGGGCTGCATAGTGGGACCCTGTTTCAAAAAACAAAAACAAACAAAAAAAGATTATGTTAGATAATACATGTCAGAGAGCTTTATTGAGGACCTGGCATAGAGTGGGCACTCAGAGGTTGCTGCTCCTCCTTTCCATGCTATTGAGATCTGAGATTGGCCTGACTTAGACTGGATGGGAAGAGAGGCATGGAGAGATCCCAGGATCTACACAGCACTGCCTCTCAGGACCTGGTATGTAGAACTTCTCAAAGGTTGCCATGAGATGTGGACAGCATATAAGGATGCAGATGCCATGAGGAGCTTGCTAATATGATTCTTCAAGGTAGCTCATCCTGAGTTTCCTAGGCCCAGGGAGTACTTTTATTTTTGCTTTTCTCTTTTCCTCTCTTGTTTGGACCAAGTTTGCTCTACAGAGCCAGTTTCTTCCTCACCTCTCATTTTTCAAATAAACCTTTTTGTGATTTTTGGCTTGTCTCATTCAGTTCTTTGTTCGAGACTAGAAGGACCTGCAATACATTTAACTGGCTGAGCCATTTCCAAAAGGAACTACCCAATAACACTTGCGAGTAGGGCCTGCTGAGCCCCCTGCCCACTCAGGCTGCCAATTCTGCTTATATCCAGGGATCCACAGTGAGGCCCTGTTCCTGACCTGGGCCTGGCCATGGGTTTTAAAGATAATCAGCACCACCATTTGATTGGGTCTGGACAGCACTCTAGGTACAGGCTGTGGAGCAAACAGCTTGGTAGAGAAACTCCACCCAAATCCAAGAGTAGGTCTCGAGAACAAAGCCAGTCCCCACTGCCATGTGGGGTATCCATCCTGTTTGTCACACCTGTTTTATTTAGGCTTGCCTGTCATTTGAGTTATTCCTTTGTCGGTATGGTTGCTGGTTCCGGGAACATGGTGACCTCACTTACGGCGCCCACCCCCGGTTCCTGGAGTTTGTATTTACAACTCCCCTGCTTTGCCTAACTGGGTCAGGCTGATGGAGCCTGGGAGGGCTGTTTCATTGGCTGCTGTGCTCTGCCAAATGGCTCACACAAATGCAGCCTCCCAAATCCAATTTAACATAAATCTTGACATTTGGACCAAGGCAAATGGGCTTTATTCAAACTCAAATGGTCTATTTGTTGAGCCACTGAGCAAACAGTAACCGATGTATTGTTCAGTTACAACTGTCCTAATTACACAGAAACATTAATTCTATGATTTTTTTCAGAGTGAAGCAAATTTTTAGAAAAAATTGGCCTCGTTTTTTTCAAATTCAGAGAGGGAAGGTGATGAGGGTTCATTTTGTTGATTGATAATGTAACCAGTCCAATTCCTGAATTTCTATTTGTCCTATCTCCCAGGGGTATTGTGAGGAGCAAAATGGAAATTCAGTGGTGTTTGTAGAAGTCCGTGGTGTGTAGCAAAACAATCTGACAACCTTAAGCAGCATTTCTCATTCTATACTCCACTTTGCAGCAGGGTAGTGACCTCCCTGGGGCCAGGGCCTGTCCCCTCACCAGCTTGTCATAGCCCACTCCCTTGTCTTCCTTTCTTTGAAGTGTCTTCTCAACATTGAGGTGGCAGCACACATCACCTTCTAGAGGAAGAGGTGTCTACTTGACCCTGCCATGGCCATCAGCCCTGCGTTTTGACTTCATCCCAGTCTTAACTTGATGATCTGTGCTTTCTGTTTTCTTCACCAAAGGAGTATCATCAGCTCCAAGAGCAAGGACCTCATCTGTGTTGTTCATAGCTGCATCCCTTGGGTCTAGAAGAGTGTAGGGCACTTAGTAGAAACAGAAGTAACTGTGTAGATTGAGAGACTGCTGGGGAGTTTGGTTTGGGAGCAAAGGAGAGAGTGATTTGGATAAGGAATTGATTTATGCATTCACTAAGTACCTGGAGCAGCACCTAGAGTCCTTGGGGTCCCTAACCTGAAACAGGTATCACAAAGTTTCCAGAGAAGATTAGTAGGAGAAAGGGGTAATTTTCAGTCATCAAATAACTGCCAGTAATGTGTGGGGTGTGGAGTTGCAGCAGCCTGAGGGTAAAACCAGGGTGCACACTAATGGAAATAGGCCATTCGCCCTGGGGCTGGACGGGGATAGTCCCTTAGTCACAGCCTCCTCTATCACCTCACAGAGAACAGCTCTGCCTGGCTTTCTAATACCTGCCCTTTACATCCTGTCTGTGGATCCACTCCTGGATTTTCTCAAGTAGCCTGCTCTCAGTGCCATCTCCCTGTCACCCTCTGCTTGGGGACCTGGCTCTCTGAGCAGCTGTGGCCACAGCAGAGCCTGGCCCTGCCTCTCCCTGAGCCCAGACTCAGGCTGGCCAGGCTCAGGTTGGACCTCCACATAGTGGGTGTCCTGGTTTTGTAGATAGGTAGGTTAATTAGATATCTTATAGTCAGACAGGGCCGGCCTTCGAGGAACCAACATGGAGGACAATTAAAACACATTCACTGAAAGCCAGCAATGTAAAACAAGAGGAAACTACCACACCCGTGTGCTTCCCCTAAGGATGAATAGCAGTGACTGATATTCTAAACAGGTATCAATCACCTGGGTGGGGGACAAAGATCTTCTAAGAAAGATCCCTGACCCACCCCTTACCACCAAAAATCCTTGCTCATTCTTTGTACACTTGCTACTTGACTTGTTTCCCCATTGGATCCCCATTTAATCAATATTACCTAAGCAACTATACTTGTAATCTTACTAGTTGACTATCGTTTTATCCCACCTTGAACCCACCTCACCTCATGGCTTTGTCCCATAAAACACCTTTGAGAAGTTGGGTAAGTGGGCAACCCACTTTCCGGTCCCCCTTCAGTCTCTCTTAGACAGAAGCTTTCTTTCTCTCGATAAATTTTTCCTATTCTTGACTTCTGTTTTTCATAGAATTCATTCTTTGATTTTAGAGAACACGAACTCACGTTTCGGACATCTAGTAGGTTTGGGAGTTACATCTCTTCCCCCTATATCATCTTGGAGATCTTCCACCAAGATTACTGGTTGGAGGTAAGACTTTTCTTTCATGGTTCTGACTTTGGTCTTTTTGCTTCATAGATTGTAGCTTTTTGTTTCATAGATTTCTGGTTGGTTTTTGTTTCATAAATTCTGGCCTTTGTTTTGGCTTTTGTTTCAAAAGTGTCTTAATTTTAAGTTATATGTTTTAAAATTCTTGTAAATTGCTTGTCTCTTATGATTGTCCTTTGTTAAAATTACATATCATTCTTGTTTTGCATATGTTGTGTTTGGACTTAGTTGCTTCAAAATGCTGTTAAATGGGTCTCTTATGAAATCGTACCAGATAAGACAGTTCAGTATATAAAAATATATACTTTTTGAGTTATTGAACATAGACAACAATATGCATTACAATCAAAATTAATCTTTGACGTCATTTTGATCAGTTAGCAACCTGGGAGGAAAGGAAGGTATGGCTTTAACTTTGATAACATTTATCTATAAGACAAACATATAAGACAATTTATGAAACTAGAGTGCACTCAAATATATTTGGCCAATTTGAATTATAACATCCCTTTTAAGTAAGACTAGTCAAAACTTTGTAGGTCAATTAACAGAGATCCCTTGTAATTAGAATCAGAAGGAATAAAAGCTCTTCATGCCTGTAAATGCAAACCCTTTATAACAAACTTGAAAGCAACTAGCAAACATACGTATTTCCTTGATAATTACTTTTGTATATCGTTTTATGTACGTAGGCCTTTTGGTCTTGTATATCTCTCTTTATCCTTTTAACAAGACAAACACACAAAATCCTCATATCAAAAGTATATTTCTTTTACTTTGTAGCCCTTTTAATATTTATCTTCCATCTCATTTATTATAAACCTTTTATAACTTGTTTCAGCTGTTAAAATTTTAAAGTGCCCCCCCCTTATTGCTTTTAGATTGTTATATTTTAAAACTTGACTGGCTGTCAATAGAACAGTAGTAACTTTGAGTTTTTTAGTTTTTTTTTAATCAACAAGATACAGAAAGGGCGCCCAGGGCGATGACATTTTTTGTTAGTACATCCTGTCAAGTAAGTTGTTGTTAAGTAAATAGCCAGGACCAGGGGAGAATTATACATCCTTTTGTTCTGGGAAGTACCACTGGAGAGGGTTGAGGCCCCAAAACCAAGCAGGCACCTTAAAAGGCTCCTCTGCCTGTCTTCAAGGAATGAGGCACTCAGAGGGAGAATAAGGCAGGTGGGAAATAAGAGCCCTACCCTCAGGAGCAAGATATAGAGGGAAAGGTGAAGGAAAAATTGATCCTAAATAGGTCAGAAGACCATAAAGAAGGCCCAAGTTGTCGTGGGCAGAATGATCGACCCAACATTCGCTAATAGAAAAGGGTGAACCTAGCCAGACCACAGGACCACCTCAGTCAGCATCCTGACCTTAAGAGGGAGTCCAGGGGGCACTTTCATCAAGGGCTAATGCTCCCCATTCAGACAGAAAGGATCCTTACCTGAGAAACAGAAACAGGGAAGACTCAAGGTTGTCTTTGATGGGCGACTGGGACATTCCTATGACCCCCTCAGTGTCAGTGCCAAGATCATGGGGCACTAGAACATGTCAGGGGGTGCCTCCCCTATAGTCTGCCACTGAAGACGGGAGGGACCACAGCAAGGCCGTTCCACCGGAAGTGGCTATCTCGCTGGGGCCTCCAACTGTTATACTTAATTTTGAGAGATTATAGAGAATCACCACCATTCTGAGCCAAATTTGAGTCCTTTATTTTCAGCCAGTGTTTGAGAGGAGCTCATGCTGGAAAAACTCTCGACCAGGAAAAGTGGCTTGCTGGCTTCTTTTAAACGACTCTTCTAATTGGGGAGGGCTCAGGGAGAGGGGTAGCTCAGGTGGAATTTCACAGGATTAGAACTTTGCTAAGTTAGTGGGGGGTCAGGGGAAATTTCATACAGTTTAGTTGAAACAAAATATCACACAGGTACCAGAGAATCCTGTTTATAACATGTAGTTTCAGTGTGCTCTACCAAATGGGAAGGTGTAAAGGTAACATGTGGTTGCAGACTGCAGGATGTGGTGGTCTGCAATGCATTAATTGAGGAGACTCCCAAGGGGGTAAGGGAGGGAGGCAACCACTGGAAATCACTGGACTTTACACCAATGGAGTCAAGTTTGCTATCACACCATCACCATCATGACCACTATCATTGTCATGGTCACTACTATTATCACCATCGTTGTTATATCATTGTCACCATTGTTATCACAATCATTACAATCATTGTCAACATCATCATCACCAATATCACCATTTCCATGATCATCATCTTCATCACCATCACCACTGCTAACACTTTCATTGAGCCCTTCCTGTTTGGTAGGCAGAGAGCTAGGCACATTTGGGCTGATTTAATTCATTCTCACTAAAGTAGCCCTGTGAGGTGATGTGGTTAATTATCACCCTAGTTCACTCCTGAACAAATGGAGGTTGTATATGTACCCAGGTCACATGGCTAGCAAGTGGTACAGCTGAGATTTGAACCCAGTTTGCCTGGCTTCAGGATCTGTGAACATTTGGCCAACACCTCACAATGGGAGAGGGCAGAGGGTCAGAGCAAATACTCTTCCTCCAGTTTTCAGAATATGCTTTCTGTGATCCCCCACTTTCCCATGGAGGTCTGGGCCCAGAGAGAGAACAGCTGCCACTTCCTGGCTGCTTACAACTGGACCAAAGTGAAGACTTTAGTAAATTACCAGGAGTGGATTTCTCAGTTTCATCCAGTCCGATTCTGCTGCAGCCCAATGCCCAGAGCTTCTATTGTCCTGCCCCAGAAACAGCATGGAAACTCAGACCCCTAGCTGGGACCCAGAGGTCAGTGATGGATAGTCACTTTCAGTCACCCTCCAGACTCAGACTGTTAAATCCTGCTTTTCTGATTTTTCTGAAGCCAGTCACAGAATATCATATTGCACACTTTGTGGTTAAATTGTACAACATGCACGCTCACACACGCACCCTCCTTTATGAAAAAAGCCACTTAACAACATTAAAGATCTTTTAAAATTAAAGAGCACCACCAAGGAGGAGTTGCTGGTGCAGGCCTGTAATCTCTACACTCTGGAAGGCTGAATGAACCAGGAGGATCACAAGTTTAAGCCCAATCTGGGCAATTTAGCAACTTAGCGAGACCCTGTTTTAAATTTTTTTAAAAATGCTGGTGGTGGTGGCTAGGGATGTCACTCAGTTAAAAGGCACTAGCTACAACCCCCATTACTGGAAAAGAAAAATACAAATATATGACCAATCCATCAAATTACTCTTAAATTTATTATTCCATTAAAAGTCAAAGAGAGGGCCGGGGATTTAGCTCAGTGGTTCTACCTCCTGCCTCACAAGCACAAGATCCTAAATTCGATCCCTGGTACCAAAAAAAAAAAAAAAAAAGTCAAAGAGAGCCACAGTCACAGTCATAGGGGCTAATAGCAAGAAACCTAGTCCAGCTCCCTATTTTTACCAATAAAGAGACAGATATGATAGGATTTTACAGAGAGGAAATAGAGGTAAAGCCTCTCACAGGGAAAGCTTCTTATTGCCCCTCTAATTCACTGTACATAGTCCAGTTTTGGAATTTTATCCACTGACAAAACCACTCTTTGCTTTATTCAGTCTCCAACAGAGAGAGTTTGGACCATTTCTTAAAGACTGAACAGCAGTTAAATTTTATCAATAAATTAAGTTCATCAGAAAAGTCACAAACAAGTTAATCACTAAAAATAGATTGAAAGTTCTTTAACCTATAACGTTTAACCAAAACTCAAATAGCAAATATCCAATGTATGTGCCACGCATTTACTATGATATTCCCACTCAGTCAAGAACAAAACCTCAGCTGTCAAAGCCATCTCATCTCATCTTTGTTCAGGGGGCTGCAGCTCATCAAAGAGAATGAGGCAAGGAACAAAGTGCAATAAAGAAGAAAAAGCACATGAAGAAACCACATCAATTGTTGATGATGTGGTTGGCAATCTAGATAAATCAAAAGAATGCATTAAAAACTGATTAGGCCTGGGGATGTATCTCAGTGGTAGAGTGCTTGCCTGGCATAAATGAGGTCCTGGGTTCCATTCCCAGTCACTCCCTTTGAGAAAAGAATCATTAGAAAATCAGAAGTCAGCCAGACATGGTGGTACTTTCCTATAACCCTGGCACTCTGAGAGGCTAAGGCAGGAGGATTGCAAGTAAGAGCCCAGCTTTGCTAACTTATATTTAGCAAGACCCTGTCTCAAAATAAAAAAGTAAAAAAAGGGGTAGGGATGTACCACAGTGTGAAAGTCCTGAGTTCAATCCCTACTAATACAAAAAAAAAAAAAAAAGGAAATGAAAGTCAAATGAAAAACATACAAAGACTTAGTGGCAAAACCCAATTTTCAAAGCCTACAGAAAAACATGATAAAGTAATGAAGTGATCATCATAAGCACTTGAACATTCTATGGCTTTATTGGTCAGTGTCTGTCTTAAGTGCTGACCTGAATGCTTTCTTAGCTTGGTGAGGCCACAGGAGTATGGGAAACAGCAAATCAAGTGAGTGAGTGAACAACTGAGTGATCAGCCCCAGGCCTTAGCACCCATGCTTTTTTTTTTTTTTTTTGGTACCAGGGATCAAACTCGGGTCCTTGCGCTTGCACGGCAGGCGGTGAAACCACTGAGCTAAATTCCCAGCCCAGCACCCATGCTTTTGAGGCCTGGATGTCTGTCCTGCTCTGCTCTCTCCCTCTGCCACTCCCCGACTCTACCCTTCCCTCTTGCTCCATCTCCCCCTACAGAACACCTGGCAGAGCCTCCTCCCTCCTGGAAAGTGGACTTGGAGAAAATGCTAAAACCCAGCCAGGCATAGCCAGGGCCATAGTCACATGAGGCAAAATGCAGGTGATGTCCTTCTGATCTAGGCAACTCTGAGTGCCCTGGGAAGAAATTAACATTGTAGAGGGAAAAGCAAGCTTATTAAGAGCAAGGGCCCCTGTGCGGAATGTAGGGATGTTCTCAGCCCCACGCAGTTGTTTGTGCTGCTGGGGAACAGACCCGAAGAACATGACCCAGGTCTTCCACTTGAAGTCGGCTTTGCTACGGCTGTTTGTAAATAAGCAGAAGAGATGAGTCTCGATTTTCCATTACTTGCTACTGCTGTCCTTCAAATTACCTTTGAGAACACCCTGTACAGAATTCAGGAAGAACCACTTTGCAGAGAAATGATTTCTAAGACACCTGTTCCAGCTGCTATTGCTGGCAACAGACCACTGCAAAAGGTGGCTGTGGAGAACAATCTTTTCATTGTGCTCATGGATCATATGGTTCAGGCCTCTGGACAGGTGTGGCAGGACTGGCTTGTCTGCCCCACTATAGCGAGGAAGCTGTAGAGGCCAGCAGTGACTTACTCACTTACTGTTGCTTGGATTCAGATATTTGGTGACTGGAACCTCAGGTGGGTGGTCAGATGGAACCCACCCCTGGGGCCTCTCTGTGCAGTTTCTCTGCAAGGGCTCCTCAAGGGCCTCACTGCATGGCTGCTGGTTTCCAGAGTGAGCATCAGGAGAACAAAGTGGAAGCTGTATCCCCTTTGTGTGTATGTGGTATATGTTAGCTTCCCATTACTATAACAAATACCTAAGAATACCTAATAAAATTTATTCAATGTATAAAAAAAATGGTTTATTTTGGCTCATGGTTTCAGGGATTTCCGTTCATGATCAGTTGCCCCACTATGTTTAGGCATGTGGGGAGGCAGCATATCATGGTGGGCAAAACTGCTCTGCTCATGAGGGAGAAGCAAAAGAGGAAGAAGTCGGGGTGTATTCACTTTTCCATTGCTGGGACAAGATACCTGACACAACTTACAGGAGGAGACGTTTATTTTGGCTCATGGTTTCAGAGGTTTCTGTCCAAGGCAGCAAGATTATGACAGAAAGTCATGGAGGAAAGTTGTTGATTTCATGGCAGCCAGGAAGCAGAACACAGGAGAAGAGGGCCAGAGATGAAGGGACCAGGGACCAAATATTGTCCCCAAGATCATGGCCCCATGACCTACTTTCTCTAGCTAGACCTTACCTCCAAATGGCTATGAAATCATCAATGGGTTAATAAATCAGTACCCTCAATCAAATCATCTCTCTAGGAGTATCTTAATACAGTCAAGTTGACAACCATGATTAACTGACACACAAGGTCCCACAACCCCCTTCAAGGGCACAACTTCAGTGACCTGATGACCTCCCCCTAGGCCCTACACCTCCCAGTAGCACCACCATGGGAACAAAGCCTTTAATGCGAGGGCTGTTAGGTGACAATCCAGATCCAAAGTATGGCATGATTTAAAAACACACACATAAGTTTTAGCCTCATTACCATTTTTAAATATAGTTTAGTAGTATTAAGTATATTCACATTGCTGTGAAAAACATCTCCAGAACTTTTTCATCTTGCAAATGTAAGATTCTGCACCCCTGAATAATAACTCTCCATTCTCCCTTTCCTTTGCCCCAGCAATCTCCATTCTATTTTCTGTCTTTAAGAATTTGACTACTTTAGGTAATTCATGAGTGGAATTGTACATGGTATGTCTTTTTGTGACTGGCTTGTTTCAATTAGCATAATGTCCTCAAGTTTTATCATGTTGAATCATGTGACAGGATTTCCTTACTTTTTAAGGCAGAATAATATTCCATTCTATGTGTATTTTGTGTATCTATTTGGGCTACGTCCCCCTCTGGGCTATTATGAATAGTGCTGTTGTTGAACATAATGTGCAATCACCTCTTTGAGACCCTGCTGTCAATTCTTTTGTATCTATGATCAGAAGTGGGATTGCTGGATCACATTATAGTTGATTTTTTTTTTTTTGGTACCGGGGATCGAACTCGGGTTCTTGCGCTTGCAAGTCAGGTGGCGGAACCACTGAGCTAAATCCCCAGCCCCTTGTAGTTGATTTTTAATATTTTAAGACCCTCCATTCTATTTTTCAGAGCAGCTATACCATTTTCCATTCCCAATCAACAATGCATAAGTACTCTAATTTGTCCATATTCTTGCCAGCATTTATTATTATTTGCTATTTTTGGCAAAGGGGTTGTTGTTTTTTCTTTGTTTTATTTTCTGACAGTGGGGATGGAACCCAGAACCTTGTATATGTTAAGCATGAGATCTACAGCTGAGCTACATATCCAGACTTTATTTTTTTAGTAGAAGACATTCTAGTGGGATGACTTTGCACTAGGGTGACGTTGGGTGTTTTGATTTGCATTCCTCTGGTGATTAGTGATATTGGACATCACTTCTTGTATAGTACTTCTTGGCTATTTGTCATTTTTATTTATTTCTATTTTTTATTTGTCATTTTTAAAGAAATGTCAATTTAATCTTTTTGCCTTTTTTTTTTCAGTGCTGGGGATGAAACTCAGGGCCTCATGAAGGTTAGGCAAGTACTCTGCCATTGAGCTATACCCCAAAGCCCATGCCCATTTTTAAATCAAATTATTTGATTTTGTTTTTGTTGAGGTGTTGGAGTATTTTGAATATTCTTGATACTAACCATTTATCTGGTAAATGATTTTCAAAACTTTCACCCATTTCATAGATTGCCACTGCACATATATCCACCAAGATTTTTTCAAACATACTGTTTCTTGCCCTCATTTTTTTATCAGCTACTCTTGCTCCTCCTGGTCATCAAGGTTTATCATCTCTACCAGTTCCATGACTCCCTCCTCGGCTTGCTGGTTCCTTTGCATGAAAGACCTAAGGCAAGCTAGGGGTAGTCATAGCTTCAAGTTCACTGCCACCCTTACTATGTCTCCTGGTGTAAACAGCCCTTCCCTGCATCCCTCACCAGGAACCAGGACTTCAGCTCCAACAGAGCCTCATATTGTGGAAACGGGATGCACAAATAAAAAATAAGTGGATCCATAGGCATAATGGTGAGAAGGACAGACTTTTTTTTTTGAGACAGTGTCTCACTATGGAGGTCAGACAGGTCTGGAACTCACTATGTAGCCCAGGCTGGCCTCGAACTCACAACAATCCTTCTGCCTCAGCCTCCTGAGTGCTGGGATTACAGATGTGCACCACCACACCCCAGAAGGACAGATTTTATTTCTATCCATTGTTTCTTTTGAATTTCATTCTAACATTTGGAGACAGAGCACTATATTCCATAGCATTATATTATGCCAGATACTTTTAGATAATGTAATAGATGGTAAAGTCAATGGATTCTGTGATAATGTGCTTATCTCACTTGCTATAATTTGGATCTGAAGTGTCCCTCAATGGCTCATGTCTTAAAGACTTAGTTGTCAGCCTATAGCACTATTGGGAAGTGGTGGAACCTTTAGGGGGTGAGGCCTAGTGGGAGGAAATCAGATCACTGTGGACATGTCCTTGAAGGGGATATAGGACCATTACTCCTTTATCTCTTCTTGTTTCCTGACCATCCATCATGGACTGAAGCCATGAGTCAAAATAAATCTTTCCTTCTTTAAGTTGATTTTGTCACAGTGCCAGAGGTCTGACAATCACACCATTATTGCACCTCCTTTGCTGTAACTGGGTTCGTTGTCTAAGCCCTATTGCATGTGCTGTCCTGCACGGGTCAAGCATTCTATGCCCTTCAGATACTAGTTCTGGCAAAGAATCCACAGTCAGAGAAGAAAACATGTAACAAGAACTGCTTCCCTTTCCAAGCTGGAAGAACTCTAATATCATCATCCTGATACCACGTGCTCTTCAAAGAATGATGCCTTATGCAGCACTCATCACTGTCCCCTGCTGCTGGCAAGCTGGGCATTTACCAGCAGCTGTAGCTGGGTAAGTTTTGAGGAGAAGGAGCCCATGCTATTGGTCAGTGCTTAGCATCTGTGCCCCTCACCATGACCAGTCCAGTCACAGGCCCTTGTCACCCTTGGGGTAGTAGAAGTGAGAACCTGCCTGACATTTACAGGACAAGCCACCTGTCCACTGCCTGCCCAAGTGACTCCTCTGTGGTGGATGCTCTCTGGGGGCATTTTGTGAGTCACAAAGTCCCCAACTCTTGATGCCCACTCCCATAGATACAGCAATATTTGCTAATAGAACATGGAGCTAGAATTGATGACTTGGGACTTTTTAAAGGAAGCTAGAAATCAAAGTCTTTTTTTCCATTAACTTCATCGGTACATCTTAGGTATACAATAGTTACATTCATCATTGGGATCTTGTACCTTTACGTGATGTATCTTGATTCTTATTTTTTTCCCATTCCCCTGCCCTCCCTTCACCCCCTCCACCCTTCCCTATTGACAAAGCCTTTGTTTTCATTCTTTCCTTTTCTCATATTTTTTTATTTCCTTTCTTTCCTTTCCCCTACCCCTCCCACTTCCCTTACCCCTTTGGAACTTTTCTTCCTATTTCACACTATCAATTATACATTTTGATCCTTATTTACACTTTTAGTTTTTCGCATCAGAGAAACTATTTGGTATTTACACATGTGTGTCCTATTTATTTCACATAGAGTATGGCCTCAGTGTGCATCCATTTAGCTATAAATGTCTCTAGTTTCTCGTTCTTTATGGCTAAGTAGTACTCCACTTTATAAAAAAAAAATCCACATCTTTATCCAGTCTCCAGTTGATGGGCAATTGGGCTGTTTCCAAGTTTTAGCTATTACAAAATGTGCTGCTATAAATATGGGTGTTCATATATCACTGTGGTATGACTTTTTTAAACTCTTTTGGGAAGATAGCCAGCAGAGGAATAGTTGGGTCAAATGGGACCTCTAATCCTAGTTTTTTGAGGTATCTCCATATTGGTTTCCACAGTAGTTGCACCAGTCTGCACTCCCACCAATGATGAAGAAGGGTTCCTTTCTTCCCACAACCCCTCCAGCATTTGTTATTGGTTGATTTCTTGATAGCAGCCACTCTTTTGGGGGTGAGATGGAATCTCACTGTTGTTTTCATATGTATCTCTTGAATGACCAGTGATGTTGAACATTTTTTCATATATTTATTTGCTGCTTTTACTTCTTTGTCTGAGAAATGTCTGTTCATTTCAGATGCCCATTTTTGAATTGGGTCTTTATATTTGGGGAGTCTGATCTTTTTTGAGTTCTTTGTATATTCTAGATAATAGACCTTTGTCTGAGGAACAGCTGGTAAAAATTTTTTCCCACATTGTAGGTTGTCTCTTAGCTCTGTTGGTGGTTTCTCTTGCCGTGCAGAAGCTTTTTAATAAGATGAGATCCCAGTTCAAAGTCTTTTTGATAACATCTGTCAATTCGTTTTAAATTCTCTGAACCAAATAGTATGTGTCTTTTTTTTTTTTTTTTTTTTTTTTTGGTACTGGGGATAAAACTCAGGACCTTGCACTCACGAGGCAGGCGCGGTGCCACTGTGCTAAATCCCCAGCCCAAATAGTATGTGTCTTTAGTCTATTATTAAGCTCCATGAGAACAAGGACTTTGTGTTGTTTAGTGCTGTGTCCCAGAATCTAGTGACATCCAGGAACTATTTGTCAAATTCACGTTGAGGGACAAGGATATAGGTCAGTGGTATAGCACTTGTCTGGCATGCACAAGGTCTTGAGTTCCTTCTTTATCACACACACACACAATTTTGAATGAATATACCACTTTATGCTCTTTTCTGTAGTTGGAGCTATTTTTCTCTAAGATCTTCTCCTGTTTTCCCTTTGCCTACTGGACCATTTCAAAACTTAGAACAACAACTTTGGGGGAGGCAATTTGGGAATTTTAATGGCTTATTTTTTAGTTCCAGAAAGAAAAACCTAGTCATGCTCTTGAACATAATTTCTCATCTTCTCTTCCTCACGTGTGGCTGGATATTTAGTCCGTAAGCTCACATGGCCAAAACTGGGCTGTGCATTTCTGTTTTTAGCAGTGTGTGAGGGTGTGGTGAAATGTCCTTCACAGTCCTTCTGAGTCTCAGGGATTCACCCAGCTTACAAGGGGCAGTTTATGCTTTGCTGCCTGCACTTCAGGCCTTCAACAAGGTGCCCAAGGCCAGGGAAGTAAACACAGCTGTGACGATGGCCAGGAAAAGGTCAGCAGAAGTCATTGTTCCCAATGACTTCTTAGAGTAACATGGTCTCATACTCTACTGGTTATTTAAACTTTGATGAGACAAGGGTAGAGGAAAGAGTATGAGAGCAAGGATCATCAGTCTGTCAATACTCGCTCTAAACAGCCATCCTCAGACTTGTAGACAAGGCAAGATTGCCAAAGGCTCTGTCTTCTTTCCATGTGTGCCCCTTCCCACCACCCAATACGTGGAGCTCAAACCCAGGTCTGCTGCCCTGGAGTCTGTGCTGGCCATGACTCTGACACAGAGCTGTGTGTGGCTCACTTGTGTGCACAGCTGAGTATACAGATGCAATTAATTTTGGAAATAAAATACGTACCTTTTCCCTTTGGAAGAGAGATGTGACCAACAATAAATAATTTTTCCTTTTTAGAAAGTTGAATAGGGCTAGGAATTTAGCTCAGTGGTTCCGCTGTCTTCCTCGAAAGCTGAAGGACCCGAGTTCGATCCCTGGTACCGAAAAAAAAAAAAAGAAAGAAAGAAAGTTGAAGAGATTGAAATAAGATTTCAGGACAGCTCAAAAATAGGAATCTGGCCTGGTGTAGTGACACACATCTGTAGTACCAGCTCCTCAGGAGGCTGAGGCAAGAAATTGTTAAGCCCAGAGTTTCAAGACCAGCCTGGGAAAGACCCTTCTCAACAACATAAATCCCAGAGGAAGTGAAAACAGCTTCATTTCAATAAAAACAGTGCCCAAAGTCTACCTGCTAACATTATGGTTCTTGAAAATCTATAAAACCTTGATCTATTACTGGCCTTTTGTAGGAATTGACTATATTTTTCTTTGGCTTGCTTTTCTTTTTTAAACATTTTTTTAAATTGAAAACCATGTTGTAAATATATATCAGCTTATAAGGGAGGCCATTGTAACAACAAATTATTAAGAGAAAAAATAAATTATAGAACAATATGATCTCAAATTTGTTTAAAAAGACTCATAAATATTTGAAATATAGGAGAAGATCAGAAAACAAAGTGTTGAGTATGGATATCTCTAGGTTGGTGGGGAATGCTTTTATTTTCTTTTGTGTGCTTTTTTGTACTTTCCCTCCAAAATACTCCCTTGATCATGATGGGGTTGGTGTTTTGTTTTGGTTTTTTTGCTGTTGTTCAAGATTTCAAAATAACAAATATTACTATATAAGTTAAAAAAATTCTTTAGAACACCTCTCATTCCTTTCACGGAAGCCAGGCATGATGGTACACACCTGTAATCCCAACACTTGGGAGGCTGAGGCTGGAGGACCACTGCAAGTTTGAGGCCAGCCTGGGCTCCATAGTGAGTTCAAGACCAGCCTGGACTACATAGTGAGACACTGTCTCAAAACAAAACAAAACAAAATCTTTGAGGAAATTATCATTATGGGTGCATATGAGGTCTAGCGATAGAATGGCTCTTTTTCTCACTCAATAAGAAGCCAAGACTCCGGTTTATGCAACTGTTTAATAATACTATGAGAGACCAAACCTTTCTCCCTATTTGTTTTATTTATTTATTTATTTATTTATTTTGGTACTGGGGATTGAACTCGGGACCTTGCACTTGTGAGGCAGGCGGCGGAACCATTGAGCTAAATTCCTGGCCCTTTTTCTCTATTTGTATTCTGCTGCTTTTGTACTTAGTGGTCTTGTGGTATCAAAATGGCTATGCTTCTCTGGGCATCCCATTCACATTCCATCAAGAAAGAAGGGAGAAAGTAACAGCCCCAACCATATCTATTTATCATTTTCTCCCCCTGGAAAAGATGAAAAGTTTTACTGGGGATCGAACTCAGGACCTTGTACTTGTGAGGCAGGCCTGCACCACTGAGCTAAATCCGAAGACCTGAAAGATGAATGTTTTTCTGGAAACCATTCAACCTATTCCTGCTCTCAATGGCTAGGTCCTATGGCCACCTCTAGTTGAATCAGTCATTGACCAAGGTGAATGTGATGATTGTAACTAGTACTTCTGTTTCATATTTCTTCTCCTGGCATTGGAGTGGAGTTTGAATACAACGTAAGAAGGCAAAGGAGGATATTTGGCCCCAAAAGAGGTCAAAATGTCTCTATCGGTGGTGTAGATTAATGAAACTTGTCTCCTTACTCACTCCCCTACCCCACTCCAACATCTCAGCATCAGCCACTACATCTCATGCACCACATGCCTGTGTGGCACTTAGGGGGGGAATTGCCAAATGAGGGGTAGGAGACGGCAGATACTGGGTGGCCTCAGGTTAGCTGGCCAGGGCACCAGAGGCAGTACAAACAGGGGCGAGGTTTGGAGAGGGAGCCCTCCGTGTGAGGATTCAGCACAGACTCTTAGGAGGAGGAACGGGGTCTCAAAGGATACTACTCCCCCCACCCCGCACTCTCCCTCAGGACTTATTAATTTTGCTTGTAGATTTCTTAGTCATTGAGAAACAACTTCCCTCACTTCTGCAGGCTCTTTTGCACTTGATTTACTTTGTAGAGATTTTTGCCACAGGGTGGTTGAGCCAGTTTGGATCTCAGCTTTAGTTGTCAGGGGATTTTGTTTCTCATCTGTATGCTTTCGGCTTCTCCATCTGAGCTGTGCCAGGTCTGCTTCTGCTACATCCTTCTGTCAGATGTGGCCTCACTTTCCCTTGGATGATGCTTCTACAGCTGTCATCTATTTTATCTATGTGTTCTATTAAAGTATTAAGGGCTGCTATTCTACCTTGTGCATTTGCTCTTCCCACCCCTTCTGCAGGAGGCTGAGCTAGCTGGTCTCCTGGGAAGGGCTACATCCTCAGACCAGCCTCAGTGACATCTGCCCGTGAGACTTGAAGAGTGACGGCAAACAAATACCTGTACTGAGGAAATTAATTCTTGGCCAATGCTGACAAATCTCGTCACTTGTGGAATATTTTGTTTTTCCCACAAGATGTAAAACTTCCTGAGTCAAATATCACCCATCCTCCATCCCCCATATCCTCACAGCACCTAATAACATGGTCTTACACAAAGCAATGGTTCTATAAATATTTTTTTTTTGTACTGGGGATCGAACTCAGGACATTGCTGTGTGTAAATATTTATTAATAGCTTAATCTTTTATCCCTAAACCAGAGTTAATACCAATGATGATGACATTGTGAGTCTGACTGCATATGACACCAAAACAAGAGCTGATATGTGAAGAGTGCAGGAAAAAGATGCAAAACACATCTTCTACTTGCTTGAACTAATCTCTGATTGTCTTTTCCTACACTGATGGCTAATTTGGAAGTGTGCATGTAGACAACTCCCAAGCTGTATGGACAAAGGACATAAGAAAAAAAGAACAGGAAGTAACAAAATCACACTTTTAACTCAGTTTACTGGGTGCCCCCAGAGCTTCAGACCTTGTCAAACACTGCACACACAAGCCCTCAACCCCATAGTGACACCTGAGATGGGAGTAGTGCTGAGATACTCAGATATAAGGTCACTATTGTGGTTTGGATAAGTGTCCCCAAGAATCTATGTGTTGGAGGCTTCATCTGCAGACTGTGGCACTATTGGAAGGTGATGGAACCTTTGGGAGGTAGGAGCCAGTGTGAAGAATTTAGGTTATTGGGGGCAAGACCTTGAAGAAGATATTGGGACCCTGGCTCTTCTTTCTCTCTCTATGATCCTTTACTGCTATGAAGTAATCTGCTTCTTCCACTGTGCACTCCCACCACAGTGTGCTTGCCAGCACAGGGCCAATGCAACAAGGTCAAGTGACCATGGACTGAAACCTCTGAAACCATGAGCCATATTAAGTCTTTTTGCCTTATACATTGACTATCTCAGGCTTTAGTTATAATGATGAAAAGCTGTGACTAAGTCACAGAGCAGGCACTTGGTAGATGTGGCCCTTCTCCTGACCTGTTCCTTGGGGGTCACAATTCCAGCCAGTACTCTCTGCAGCCAGAGACAAAGTGATGACTAGTTTCATTGTATGGATTTCAGCCTACTCCCACAATTTCCTAATTTACTCTATTCTTTTATCCCTGCACCACTGAGCATACTATAAGGAAACAAAACTGTCACTTAGGAAACTATTGTCCTAAGCTGCTCAGGCTTCTATAACAAAAGACCAGAGACTGAATAGTGTATAAAGAACAGAAATTTATTACTCACATTTCTGGGGGCTGGATTCTGTGATTGTGCTGATATATTCAGTGTCTGGCAAGTGCCTATTTCCTGATTTATAGATTCACCTTCTTACAGTGTCCTCACATGGTGGAAGGGGCAAAAGAGCTTCCTGGGGTTTCATTTATAAGGGCACTAATCCCACTCATGAGGGTTCCACCCTCATGATACAATCATCTCCTAAATTCCCTGCCACCCAATACCATCACCATGGGGGTTAGGTTTTCAACACAGTAGTTGGGGGTGGGGAAGACACAGACACTCAGACCAGAGCAACTAGCTTGGCTCCAACACACAGTCCCAGGGCCAATTTGGAGGCTGCTGCTGGCTCCTAGGAGCACCAGCCTAATGCTGATTTTTTTTCCTCCTTTCCTTCTGGGATGACAGCTAATTGGAGGCTGGACAGTCACCGAGGGGCCATAAGCTTGGCTGTCAAGGAGTTTTCAAAAGATGTCCATGAATTTCCAGTGCAGGAAGCTACTCCACTCCCTGAGCTGGGGACAGCTCTTCCCACACTTCCTTCTTTCCCTGCAGTTGCCAGGCGGTTACATAAGTAGTGCCCCCTGCCAACTGTCACCAAAGCCACCTGGAAACTCAAGATGTATGCAAAACAGCAAAAGCTTGGCAGAGGTTCACTGAGGTTTGCTCCAAGCCCTCTCATTACTATCAGCCCTGAATTTTTGAAAAGCAGGAAAAACAACAATGTTCATTTTTAATGTGCTGAAGAGGTGACAGGCTAGAAATGGCAACATTATCCCCTGAAATCATTTATTCCCTTGGTCTCTGATTTCTTCCCAAGGCCAGGATCACACACTGATTCTTTTCTTTCTTTCTTTTTTTTTTTTTTTCTTCGTACCAGGGATTGAACTCGGGACCTTGCACTTGCGAGGCAGGCACTGGAACCACTAAGCTATACATCCCCGGCCCACACACACTGATTCTTATTTCTGTGTCCCAGCTCTCCTACCAATGGGCTGCAGGAACTTAAATAAGTCATTTGGCTTCCTTGGGCCTCTGCTTCCTCATCTGAAAAATAAGGGAGACCATCCTCAGGTGCCTCCATCTGGAAGCTCCCTTCCTCCCCTCTGTCTGGCACAGAGGCTGCCATAAACCTGGCACGAAGTTGTGCCTACTTAATGTGCGGACAGGCTGAACTATTTTCTTACAGTGCCTACAATCACACTGTTTGAATGAGGAGTGACTATGTGACCCCTAGATTCATTCTGCCAGTGTAAAATGGTTGCAAGGGTTCCCTTCCCAAGTCACCAAATTCTAGTTGCTCCTTTATGGAGCCCCTTGTCTATCTCAGTTGTGGCACCCTCACGAAAGGGGAAAAAAAGGTGTCAGTTTCCTGATCTGCAGGTGAGAAAAGTGTACTAAGAAGTGAAGCAACCAAGTACTATAGTGTCCTAGACGGTACAGCTGTGTCCTCTGCTTAACATGCTTTAAAGACCAGGGAAAGGATGTCTGGGGTAAGGGGTATTTGGCTTTGCACCACCCCAGCAGCTGACACCAGGCCAGTGCCTGCTTGGGAAAACCTAGCTGTAAGAAGGCAGAGCTTCTTTTGGAATTTCTTGTCTGCCCCTTTCAGCCCTATATCTTCAGGCTCTGTCCCCTCTTTCCTCACACTTCCAAGCAAGCTGGATCAGCTAGAAAGCCAGAAGAGCAGCAGGCAGCAGCCCTGCCTAGAAGGCAGGTGGCAAGACAAGCGACGCATGTTGAAGAACAAAGGACAGGACAAACACAGCTGACTGCTCTCAGCATTTCTTCCATTTTTCAGCTTGCAACTTGCTGCCTTCTATACCTTCAAAGATTCTGAGGATCTGTGGCTACAGGCAGGGATGTCCCAAGAAATACCAAAGCTCAGCACCGGTGCTGAGACTTTGTTACCTGTAGGATGCTCCAAGTCAGCACATGTCCTGGCCTCTTCTGCATAATTTTTATTTTTCTTTTTATTTACTTTAACTCTTGGGTGCTATGGATTGAACCCAGGGTCTTGCAAGTGCTTAGAACATACCCTGCAACAGAGTTACACCCAAACCCATCACTTCTAACCATAATTTTGAAACTGGAATTAATAATCAAGAGTCAAAAAAGACTGACAATAAAGACTGATTAACCATAAGGTTTAAAAAAAAAGCAACTTCTAGAAAAAGCAAAGAGTAAAGAGTGAGAACAAAAAAATAACTGTGAGAAGGATACTTTTTTAAAAAAGATTCACAGAAGGGGTGAAGGTTGAGGCTCTCCAGGAGCAGCTGGTAGACAGAAAAAAATAAAAACCTTGCTTCACAAATAATTTGGATAAAAATTACTTGATAAAGAGATCAGAAAAAAATATGATCTCAGAGCAGTAATGAAGCATTTTAGACAAAAGCTAGTTCCTAGAAAGGATTGCCTCTCACTTGTATTATATCAAAAGCAGTTGGTAATTCAAAGGGCATCTGGTAGAGGTCTGGAGAAAAAAAATCACAAAAAGAAGGAATAGGAACTAAAAGAAAATTTTCTGAGTCTAAAGAAATAGCCCAATTTGTATGCTGAAATGCCCCAAAAAGAATGCTTCTGAGAAATGAAGCCACCAACACAAGCAAGTTGAGAAATTGGCCGTAATGGAGTATCTTTCAGCAAGGAAAGGGTGATTGAAAGGACAAAAGAAAAGGAAATCAAATGGAGTTCAGAGAGAGAAGAAAGCCAGGGTAGAGCTGAGGAAAGGGCTTTTGTCTGAGGTTTAAGCAAGGAGTCATTGCCTGAGGGAGCTGATTCCTGGTATGCATTGCACTGCCTTTGGCCCGAGCCATGATTGTTGCCCTTTTTTCCACTCAGAAAAACAAAAGTATCATGTAGCTTTTTCCACCTGCCCAAGGCTCTAGATAATGAAAAGAAAAGAATGAATTGCATGTAAGTGTATAGCTTTGATGAAAAAGCCCCTGAGCACACAATGACATGATTGGTTTAACAGGCCCCACACCATTTGTCTGACGGAGAAAGAGCTATTTTTGGACCTCACGTAGCAGAAGTCTATCACAAGTGAGCTCATAGGTATTGGTGATGCAGGTCCACTTTAAACAGCTGAAGGCTCAGTTCTGGATGCAAGCTGATTTCTGTGTTTGCTTCCAATGGAGTAGTTTCAAGCTGGAATAGAGTTTACTATGTGCCAGGCACCGTTCAAAGTTCTTTTCCTATAATAATTCTGATAATCCTCATAGTAGCCCCAAGAGATAGGTATTTTTATGATTGCATTTTGCAGATGAGGAAGCCATGGTACAGAAAGGTTAAATAATTTACCAAAGGTCAGCCAGAGAGGGGCAGAGCCTGTATTCCATGTACCAAACCCCCATGTACCCACCATCATATTTGGCAATGGCTTATATTTTTCTTATTTGCTTCAAGTCTTATTATAATTTATGAAAGAAAGGAAACAGTACACAGAAATTTTCTGTGCCTGTTATACTACAATTCTGAGTTTTATCCCCTTGTGCAGGAATGGGGGTGTTCATTCCAGTTTCTTTTTCAAATACATATGTGTGTGTGTGTGTGTGTGTGTGTGTGTGTGTGTGTGTGTGTGTCTTATATCTAGGGACAATATATAGTGCTGTTTTCATATTTCAAACATATATATAATGCTACAGTTTGGATATCTGTCCCCCAAAGGCCCATGTATTACAGGCTCAATCCCCAGCCCATGATGTTATTGAGTGCTGGTAGAACTTATCTGAGGGGAAGTTAGAATACTAGGAGTGTGCCCATAAAGGGGACTGTGGGACCCCAGACTCTTCTTCCTTTTTCTCCTTTGCATTCCAGCCACAAGGTGAACGTTTTGGCTGTATCTTGCATTCCCTCCCAAGATGTACTGCCTTACAACTGCCCCAAAAGCAAGGGACCAATGACCAAGGACTGAAACCTCAAAAACTGTGAGCTAAAGTTAATTTTTCCTCTTTTTAAGTTGATTTTGTTCTGCATGACTAATCATTCAACTCAACACACATGCATGCAGTTTCTACAGATCAGAATACTCAGCTATGTTGTTATAGTAACAGAAACCAAACACATGTAAGTTGTGATACACCAGGTAAAGTAGTAACCTTTGTGCCACTTGCTTTTCACTCCATTTCTGACACAGGGCTATGTGCTCTGCTTAAGTTGATGGGAACCAATCTCTCTGCACCATCCAGTTGTGCATATACCAGCCACACTGGCCCCTGAGCACTTGAAATATGGATAGTGCAAATGTAGATGTGCTATAAATACAAAACACATGTAAGATTTCAAAGGCAGTATGAAAAAGAAGTAAATAACTAATGATTTTAATATTGGTTATGCATTGAAATAACATTTTGGATGTATTAGGTTAAACAAATGTTATTAAAATTAACTTCATTTGTTTTCTTTTTTAATTTTATTTTTTTGTTGTACTAGGGATTGAACACAGAGCCTTCACTCTGACCTACATCTCCAGTCCTTTTTATTTTTCATTTTGAGTTAGGGTCTTACTAAGTCACCAAGGCTGGGCTTGAACCTATGATTCTCCTGCCTCAGCCTCCTACAGTGCTGGGATTACAGGTATATGCCACCATGCCAGGCTAAGATGATGTTTTAGTTGCTTTAATTGAAGGTGTATTTTTTTAAACTATCAGTCTGGATTTTGTTAATTGGTAAAGGAGAAAGCCATACATTTGAATACTAAGAGGCATTGATATTTACCATACACAGATATTTATTCCAAGTGTTTTATAAGTTTCTTAGTCCATTGTGTGCTCTATAACAGAATACCAAAGACTGGGTAATTTATATTGAACAGAAAATCACTTTTCTCCCAGTTCCAGAGGCTGGGAAGGCCCAAGGACCCACATCTAGTGAGGTTCTTCTTGCTGCCATAAGATGGCAGAAGGCATTGCATGAAGAGAGAATAAGAAAGGATCTAACTTGCTTTTATAACAAACCCACTCTCTTAATAATGATTCCCATTCCTGTGATGGCATTAATCTGTTCATAAGGGCGGAGTCCTGGAAACCTAATCACCCACTGAAAGCTCCTACCTCTCAACTTGGGGATTTAGTTTCTAATACATATATGAACTTATGGGGGTACATTCAAACCACAGCAAAACAGGATAAACCGTCTAGTCTTCCTGCAAAGTTGCATGCTTGTACAAAGTGAGGGACAGTGAAGCAACTGACTAAAGTCATAAAACTTCAAAGAGGCTGAGTTGGGATTGGAATCAGGCAGATTGGCTCCAAAGCCTGACTTTTAAAGCACTAACAGGACAGGGTCCTATGAGAAATAGCATAAATTTGCCTAAGAAAGCAACAGCCATATCTTTTAACTTAGTGAAGTCTCTAACAATACATTCTCCACACATTTCAATGGAGTATCTGGCTTTTTTTTTTTTACTTCTAGCAAAGAGGCTATAAAGACACACATTTTCTGCAGCAATTTCTGCCTTAATGAAACCAGCATAGGCAGTATTTTTGTGACATCCACTTGCAATGTTATAAAGCTAGCTTTACTCTTTTCCACTAATTATATTAACTATTTTAGGGCAAATTGTCAATGGCTGTGATACTTGTTCATCCTTCCAACATTTTCAACTTGTTTTCTTTAGCCATATCTATTTATACCTGAAGTGTTTTCATTTTTAAAGAGATGTCTTCATTATTCTGCCAACGATAAAATTGGGGCTTGTAATTAAGTTATAAAACACATTGAGAGGGAAACGATGACGTGTGGTTGTCATGGGGATATTATTGATGACTATTGGATTGCTTTTCTAATTCTGAGCAAAAATACACTTTTAACATTTCGAACCATAAAGTTACAGAACAGAAAGGAACCTAAGGTCTCCTAAATGTCACTTTAGACCATAGACTTGGTGTCAGGCAAACCTTGTGATGATGTGACCTTGGGGTGGTACTGTAAACATTGTAAGCCTATTTCCTCATCTATAAAATGGGGATGCTGACATCTACTTTCAAGGGCTCTTTGAGATAGCAATTGTAACTGTTCTTTAAAGCTACTTTTATTCCATAATAGTTGTGGTAGTTACTATTTTTGTTACTTCCATTCTGCTATCATTATATCCCCAGATGATTCCAAGAGTGTACAGGCCCCTTTCTCCTCCATTCTCTACCAGAACTCTTGAGCTCTTCCTGTAGTTCAAGGTTAGAAGGAATAAAATACTGCAGTTCTCTCTCTCCATTTGCTTTTCCCTCTGGGGCAGTCTGGGCAGCTCTGGCTGAAGAAAGCTATGATGAGCTCCTTAACTACAGCACATGTCCCCTTCCCCACGAATCTGCTCCACGTGCCCCTCCCAAGCCCCTGAAAATAGCAGCATCAGATGCTGTCCTTGGGATCTGCCACCATGCCCTGAAGTGCTCTGTTCACCTTACTTACTGAATGTGGGCTTCCTTGCCTCTCTTTACTGCCATGATGATGGCCTGAGGAAGATCAAGCCCAACCAGCTAACAATTTTCCTAGCTTGTGTCTTCTGCACATTCACCAAGCTTAGGATAGCTGTGCCCGTTGCTGGAAATATGTAATACAGCCTTCATATCGCACTTGTTTTGAGAAGCACAAATACAAACCTATCAGAAGTCCTCCTCTTTGGCCCCAGGATTCTAAAGGGTCCTTTTGGGGTTAACTATGTATGTGAAATCAGAACGTACTAGTTAACTCACCGGAGGCACTGAACTAAGTAAGATTTTAGAGATAAGGAAACGTGGACCTAAAAGCTTAAGGAACTGACCCAAAGATAATGAGGGTATCTGATGATCTCTTTCTTCTAGCATAAATTGATTCCTGGTGTGAATCCCTTCTGCCTTGTATTGAAATTCCCTACATACACATCTAGCCAGCCAGCCAGCCAGCAGATGCATACCAATGCTTGTTGAGTTGAATTATTATTTTCTCCCTCTGCTGCCATGTGGAACTTGGAGAGCACAATTTACTTGCTCCTGTGTCCTTTGGCTTCATCCCGGGGTCTCGCACTATGGGCTCAGCTGGTGTAGGAGTACAGGCCTTCGTCCTAGACTATGTGCCTACAGAGCTCAGGCTTCGCACAGGCACTCCCTAAATGTCATCCATTCTTCCTGCCATGTGATGGGTCCTCTCTAGACCTCTGAGAGCTGAGTATGCAGCACTTTATTTACCTCAAGGCTACCTGTTTGTTGTTTTTGGACCCTCTTCGTCATATGAATAGCAATAAGAAGACTGTTACTTCTAAAATAAGCCTTCTATTCCAGGCTATTTAATAATTTAGCTATCTTGATTCACAACCAAATCCAGGCCACCTCAGACCCACCCACAGCTTGTTGCCTAGCAACAGTCTCCTCCGCCCCTGCTCCTTTGCCCCATCCCAGGCCCAATGCGCATGCTTAGTACCATCCCAGTCTCGCTAGAGCGCGTGGTAGTGACGTAAGTGGTTTGCGACGCCGTCGGCTGGCCGATTCCTAGAGTCCTGCTGATTGACTCGCTAACTAAGCCGTGCGCTATGGCCTCCGCCGGGGTGGCGCCCGGGCGACAGTCGGAGGATGCATTACCTCCACCATCCGAGTCGTCGCTGCCAGAGACCAAGCCGCTGCCGCCTCCTCAGCCACCTCCACCGGTTGCCGCGCCCCAGCCGCAGCAGTCGCCGGCGCCACGGCCTCAGTCGCCGCCCGGCATAAAGGAGGAAGAAAACTACTCCTTTTTACCCTTGGTTCACAACATTATCAAATGGTAAGCGCCTTGAAGAGGGCTAGCCACCGCATTCCCACTGGCTTCTCATCCCGCACATTTCAGACTACCAGAGACCTAGGTGCTCTGGGATACGCCCCCATTTCACAGATGGGGAAACTGAGACCCAGAGAGGGAAAACGGGGGCCGAGGATTTAGCTCAGTGGTTTCATCGCCTGCTGTGCAAGCGGAAGGACCTGAGTTCGATCTCTGGTACCAACCCCCCACCCCCAACACACACACACAGAGGGAAAAGGTATTTTCCTAAGCCACACAGAGTCAGCCTGTGACTTCAGCAATCTCCTTGATTCCTGAGAGCTGCTATTTGTTTAAGAACGAGGCCCGCTCATAGGCTTATGTATAGGCTCTGTGGCCCAGCTGCTCTAGTTTTTATTCCAATCATATGAGCAAGTTAAGCTTCTCCGAGCCTCAGTTTTCTCACCTTTAATATGGTTTAATAAGTCTGAGTCTCCCTTACCTGGCATGCTTGGGATCAGACGTTTGCCCGGATTTTGGATTTTTCCCGATTTTGAAATGTTTACATATACCTGATGAGATACCTTGGGCATGAGACCCAAGTCTTCATACAAGTAGCCCGAAGGCAATTTTATACAGTATTTTTAATTCATTCGAGTTTTAACTGCTACTGGTTATATGGAACCAAGTCTGGAATTTTCCACTTGTGGCATCATGTAGGCAGTCAGGTTTGCAGATTTTGGCGCATTTTGGAATTTTAGATTAAAGTTGTTAGTCCTGTGTTCAATTTGGTTCCTTTTAAAAAACAGATACAGAACTTGTCATCTTACCCCTGTGGCACATTGCCAAATACTGTGGATGTACCCAGTAAAACTGGCCAATGTTTTACCCCCTTCATCAGTTAGAAGGAAAGAAAAAACACATTAATAACCCATAATTCAAAAGAAAGTTGAAAAGTAAAGAGTGATGAAGGGAAACATTAAAGGAGGACACAAAAGTTGCCTCAAATGAATAGATTCCCATACTGTACTAACTTTGTTCTAACATAGGATCAGAGGATGTGTTTGTCCTCTTTTTGGCCAAGTCTCTGATCCTTGTATATGCTTAAGTTATTTTTATTATGTTACTTCTGCATACAGTCATGTCACTTAACAACGAGGATGTGTTCCAAGAGGTACAGCATTGTTCCAGCCTCCAAGAGGATATTTTCATAGAACAAGGTGGTACAGGTCAGTCTCTGGATTTGGCCTGCGATGCAGTCAAGAGACGCAGTAAACTGGGTGTCGTAGTACAAGCCTGCAATCCTAGCACTGTGAGAAGCCGAGGCAGGAGGATAGGAAATTTGAGCGCAGCCTGGACAACTTAGTGAGTCCCTGTCTCAAAATAAAGTAGGGGTGAGGATGTAGCTTAGTGCTTTAAAGACACTGGGTTCAATCCCTAGAACCACCAAAGAAAAGAAAAAGACAGATTCACTAAAAACATGAGGGGTCCTGTATAATAGGATACAATTACAGTGACTTCTTTTTAATATATAATAAGGAATACACTCTAAAAGAACAAAAAATTACATAAACCAGTAACATTTATTATTAAATATTGTGCATTGCCCATAATTGTACATGCCACACTTTTATATAACTGGCAGTGCAGTATGTTTGTAAACCATCATGAGTGGTGGATTATACTACAGTGGTTATGATGGCTGTCATATCATTAGGCAATAGGAAGTTTTCAGCTCCATTAAATGGTAGGATCACCATTGTATACGTGGTGTGTTATTGACCCAGTGGTCATTCAGTCCTTGACTGTGTGTCCACATGATAGGTGTCAACCCTTAGGCTTGTCACTCCTGTTCAGCTAGTAAAAACAGAAACACTCTGGAAGGCTGAGGTAGAAGGACTCCCAAGTTCAAGGCCAGCCTGAGCAACTTAGTGATTTAGCAAGACCCTATCTCAAAATAAAAAATAGAAATTTTGAAAAAAACCAATGAGAATGTAGCTTAGTTCAAAGGCCCTGGGTTCAATTCCTAGTATTGCAAAAAAAGTAAATTAAGGCACAATTCCCATTTTAGTAATCTTCAGATATACATTAGTGTGGTCTTGTTCTTTGATGATTTGCTGAAATGGGATTGGCACTCACAACTTTGAAAGCCTTGAGTATTTCAAGTTTAAACAGCCCAAATTCACTTGTGGGACGGCCTAATGCTCTTCCACCACTTATCCCTTTCTTAGTTCTCACATTAGACCCTCATTTATTTTGCTTCCCTTGGTGTAAAAATACTGTTTATAGGGTAAGGCAGATTCTGTTCTCTTTTCATTAGTCTGAAATGGTAAAATAGCACTTTTCAAGAGCAATGGGATGGCAAACAGAAATGTCCATACAAACCCCGAAATCCTGGGCAGGGCTGAATTATAAAGGGGCTTTCTAAATCCACATGTACTGATTTTAAGCAGTATGGAAGAATTAAAACATAAAAGGTACAGATTTACAAAGATAGCTCTTGGAACTGGGAGAATATATTCTTGAGTCCCAGGAGAGCAGTTGGATTGGATGAGCCTTAAAGATGGGGTACTAAAAAATGGGGTACTAAACTGTACTAGAGAACAAGCTCTGAAATCAGACAGTCCTGAGTTCAAGTTTGTGTGCTGACATTTCCTTGCCTTATCTCTTGAAAGATACTTAGCCTTCCTAGGCTGTATTTTTCAGTCTCTCCCATGTCATAATGGACCTCAAATGATAGGTTCAAATTACAGCTTTATAGTGTATCGGCTGGGTGACCTTGAGCAAGTAACATAGCTTCTCCAAGCCTCTTTTTCTCTTGTGAAGTGGAACAGTAATACTGAAGTCACTGCCAGGTGTGGTGGCACACGTCTGTAATCCCAGCACTTGGGAGGCTGAGGCAGCAGGAATGCCCCAAGTTCAAGGCCAGCTTGGGCTACATAATGAGTTCAAGGCCAGCCTGAACTAAAGAGTGAGACTCTGTCTCAAAAACAAAAGTACTTAAGTCCTAGAATTATGAGATATACTGAAGAGCATACCTGTGTAAGATTGTGTGTCACATGTATTTCTCTAAAAGGACAGTGAAGGGATCTTTTTAAAAGCATAAAACCAAAAAGAATAGGACAGGAGATAATTGCCACAAAGCAGATAGGCAAGAGCTCACTCACCTAACAGCCCTGAAGCAGCCACCTTTGACCATATCCTCCCCTCAGATCTCAGGAACTCTGGTAATGCAGTAACCTCTGGAAGTATGAGGAAAGGGAGGACTGAGAACAAGATTACTTAAACATCTAAGAAGCAGTCCTGCTTCATTGATTAGTTCTATCCTTTCTTCCAAGTAGCCATCTACCCTTCTTCCATCTTGGCAGATGATGGAAGGAGTAAGCCAGAGACTGTCTGACTGGGAGACACCAGCCACGTTGCACACATAATGAGGGAGACATTCTGAAAGCAGAAAGTAGAAAAGTGAAAGCTCGCAAGCTGAATAGTGAGCAACCCCCATCCTTCTTGACCTGGCTTCTGGTGTCTCACCAGCTCAAGAGAAAAGATGTTGGAAAAGAAAAAGACCAAAACAAAAAGACTTTCGATACTCAAGAAAGAGCCTGGTCAGTTCCTTCTGAGAAAGTAAAAATGTGTCACTTGTACTCAGAGCTTCCTTTTAGTGTTTTACTCTAAGAACATGCTGCAGCAGCCCAGGTCCCTGTAAGCTAAGGGTGAAAGCCCTGGCCAGGACAGGACTAGGCAGAAGAGGGGAAACAGTGTGCACAGACGGAGTGAACCAGGAAAAGAGAATAGGACCCAGTCTGAAAATCTTGGTGTGTGTATGTATTTGAGTTTACAGGCTAATGAAGAAGGAAACAGGGCAGGGGACCCAGGGACAGGAGACCTTGGGAAGCCTGGAAAAGTCAGAGGCTTATAAAGGTTGATACTAATGCTAAGTTTGAAATTAGGAGAGGGAAGAAGGGAATGGGTAAGGATGTGAAGCCAAAAAATAGCATTGACTCGTTGGGGTTGACTCTCACTTTGGTGGCACTGAGCATAAACCCAGGGTAGGAAGGAGGGCAGGATGGGGCACAGCGGGGAGCCAGGATATAGAGGATAGCAAATCCCTGGATGCAGAGGGCAGAGCACTTTGTCCTCTGAGGTTTGAGGAGTTGGTGAAATGAATAGGCAAAGAAGCCAGTCCTGGCAGGTAGCTCTCCCAGGCCATTGTACCTCCCTCCCTCTCCTGTACTTCCCCAGCAGTCCTTCTATTGTTTGCTCCTTGTGGAGGAGATAAATAAGGAATTAAAAGCTGACTTAATGAATGTAGCCTTTCTTGTTCTCATAAAGTTCAGAGTGTTACACCATTAGTCTTCAAAAATTATTGAGGGAAATGTAACAGTTGCACATTCAGTAGTAAAAAGTGTAACTGCTTGTGAATGCTTTCGGAAGTTTCCCTCCAGGAATTACACATGTAGTTGCCTTTTGAAAAATTTACACAAATTGGGATCATGCTGGGTTGTGCCTTTTCACTGATTAGTCTGCTCTGGATGCCTTTTTGTGTATGTAGCAGTAAAGACCTACCTCATTAAGGCAGCTGCAAAGAATTCCACCTCAAGGATTATGTAATTTATGTAAATGATCTTCTTTATATGAGTTTTTAGGTTTTTTCTAATTTTTGCTGTTGCCAGCAGTGCTGGGATAAGTATCTTTATATTTCAGTAAGTTTATGAGAAGGTAAATCCTCAGCAGTGAGATTACTGGAGCAGAGGGCACATGCATTTTTTTTATTTTGATAGCTATTGCTCAATTTAGCAATCACAGTGTATTGCTACATCATTTTAGCTAACTTCTCCAGAATTCGGTTCTGCAGTCTGGGATGCTTCAGTTAACCTAAAAATTCTATTAACCTAAAAAACCCCATAAATCTGCCACCCTGAAAGCATAAAAAAAAAAAATTTCAAGTATGGATGGATTCTAAGATTTACCGTGGATATAAGGTGGAACGTGATTCTTCCCCTCTGCTCTTCCTAGCTCCCTCCCTTGTCCCAGAATAGCACACTATTCCATGTTATGAATATGCCATCATTTATTTACACTGTTCCCTTTTTGAGGACTCTGGCATGGTGTTGGTAGTTTTGCTTTTGCAGTCCGTCTGCAGCAAGCATCTTGGTCAGAGCTGTCTTGGAAAATTTGGGGGAGTGTCTGCAGGGAAAATTTCTAACAGTGGAATATGTGAACTTAAATCATTATTCACAGATATAGAGAGAGTGCACCAATGTTTCTGCTATCGCCATTAAACTTTTTTTTTTTAAGACAAGTTCTCACTATGTAGTTCAAGCTGACCTCAAACTCACAGCAATGCTCCTGCCTCAGCCTCCCAAGTACTTGGATTACAAATCTGTGCCACCATGTCTAGCTCTCACCATTAAACTTTTAACTTTGGCTAATCTGATAGCCAAATGTCTGATACAGACATTGATCTGTATCTTTTATTACCTTAGGTAAAACATCTTTTCATATACAATTTTATATGTCATTTGTACTTTCCCCTATAAACTGCCCATTTTTTAATAAGCTCTTTTATAGTGAGGAAATGTCTTTGTTAAGTGTATTGTAAATACAATTCCTAAGTTCTTGGTTTTCCTTGGTCTTTGGTCATGGTCATGTTTTTATTTTGTTTTCATTCAGAATCATCTACTTTCATGTTGTCAGAGTTGTTAAGGTTTTCCTTTATGGCTTCTGATTTTGAGTCCTGTTTTAGAAAGGCCTTGAACCTGGGGTCATAGCCCAGTGGTAGAGTGCTTGCCTAGCATGTGTGAGGCCCTAGGTTTGATCCCCTGCACCATTTTTTTTTAAAAAGGAGGCTTTATAGGGCTGGAGATTTTAGCTCATTGGTGCCGCCGCCTGCCTCACAAGTGCAAGGTCCTGAGTTTGATCCCTCATACCAAAAAAAAAAAAAGCCTTTATATCGATTCCCTTTTCCTAGGACTTTGGTTACAGTTTTTACTTCTAATTCTTTCATGCCTCCAGAATTTATTTTGGTAGAGAGTAAAGAGGGGGAGCTTTTTCCTTAACCGTCTTTCCCATCCATGGCTGTTTATTGAATATTTATTAAGGTCCCTGCTTGAATTGCTGCCTTTGGCATACACTCAATTCCCATATGGTTTCTGATCTACTTCTGGACATTCTGTTGTGCAGTACCAAACTGTTTTAACCGTGAAATCTTCATGATACCTTTATTTCCCTTTTAAGGCTGGTCTTGCCTCCTTGCTCTTGCTTATCAGTATTTCCCTGAGGCGCCTTTACCTTTGTGTCCAGTTTCTGAGTAGCCTGTCTGAGATCACAGTGTTTTTGCTAGGGAAACATTTCGTCTTGAACCTGCTTCTTTATTTTTAAGCCTGTTGACACCATCAGATCTAACCTTGTTTTGGGATCTAATAATAACTTTATAAATTAGTCTCTTTGCCTTTAAATTCTCCTCTCTAATTTATCCTGAGCATATTATCAGGTTAATTTTTCTCTGCTCAAATTCTCAAGGGCTCCTCCATTCCTCCCAAATTGGACATAGATATTTAACCCACCATTCGGGGATAGCAGACCCCTCACACAGCCTGCCTGGACTACCCACTCCGGATGGCTTCGAGTGCTTTCACGTGTCTGGAGCCCTCATGCCAGGGTTGCATAGTCCTTAAGGACCTGCTCAGAGACCACTACTTGCACTCGGAGAGTCCTGAGCCAGAGCCTCTGCTGCACCCAGGACCCTTGGCACCTGAGGTCTGTGACTGGGAGGCTCCGCAGTTGGAGCCACAGCACTCTTATCCCTCCCAGTGTCTTTCCCACGGTTAAATGAATGGTTAAAACTATACATTTATGTTATTTTTAAAAAGTAAAGACAGGGTTGGGGCCGGGGATTTAGCTCAGTGGTTCTGCTGCCTACCTCGCAAGCGCAAGGACCCAAGTTTGATCCCCAGTACCAAAAAACAAAACAAAACAAAATAAAATAAAAATAAGGACAGGGAAAGGAAAAATCTTTTTATCCTTATAAGAAATATTATGAATCCCAACTCTTTACCACCTTTCTTGTTATACATGGAAGCTACAGTCATAAAAGAATATAACATAATAAAGGAAGAATGCAATGAGGTCTGTGAGACCTGGGAAAGCTATGACTTTTTTCCCCTTCAAACCTAGCAAATCTGAATCTGGAACTAAGTGTCCCAGGCAAAGAATTCTGAAGTGCATTTCCTGCTGCCTGCTGCTTTTGGGCCCACCCAATTAAGAGTCTTCTGTCCGTATGGGTACTTCTATGACCTCTTTTTAATTAAATTTTTTACTTCTTCATATGACGGAGGTTGTACAAGGTGAACACAAGGGAGCCATCCTTGACCCCACAAAGGGAGTACAAGTGAGCACACTGAGCTGTCCCTGCTTGCAGCTCACCCACCGATTGTAGGAGGTCAGCAGGACCTCCTCCGTGGGAACAGAGTGTTACTGACCTGCCTCTACCCACACAAGGGGCCTCACACCAGCTGAGACCCGCTGTAGCAGAGGAGGCCTATGGGGACCATAATGGCAGGGCCTGGGCTGGTCAGAGTATTACTGCAGCCAGGGAGAAATGATACTCAGGAAGAGGGGGCCCCTGAGCCTGGGGAGATTGGAGGCACTAGTGGGTGGCACTGGTTTTGAACTTGCCCACCAGGTATTGTCTGAGGGTGGAGGGCCATTTAGAATTTTCAAGAAGTGCAGTGACTTGCCCAGACTTGAGTTTCTAAAGGTGGGTGGGGAAAAGGAATTCAGAGGGGAAGTCTTGGATATCCAGGAAAGCAGTGGCAGTGAGAGGGGGAGCAGTCTAGAGGGGTTCGGGGGAGATGGACTTGACAGGACTCATCGCTGGGAGATGGGGATGGCACACAGGAGTGAGCCTGGGAAGGCAGCCTTGAAGCTTACCCAGTGGGGTGGGTGGGGCGTGCCCTCTAGCTGAGGAAGCAGATGGCAAGTGAATGTTTGAGGGCTCCCTAGACTCGGCCACTGCTGGGAAGAGAGAGCTGGGCTCAGAAAGGAGGGCAGGCTGAGGAGGTGGATGTAGCACCCAGAGAGCTAGGAGCGGATGAACACACCCAGGGATATTTTGTAGAGTGGCATATCTTCACACTTCTTTAGCAGCAGAACCTTTCATCATTCCTCCCTGAAAAGAATGTATTACACATGAGGCCTTCTAGCAGATGAAAGCAAGGGTGTGAATTCCAAAGGGTCTTCCAGAGGCCCCCTGGGTGCTGTAAAACTGGAGTAGAGAAAAACAGTTGCTAGATGAGGAAGAGCTGGTGTGGTCCAGGGAGGGAGGATAGCCTGTTGTCCATAGCTACACAGTTGTACGTTAGTAAAACATTTTCAGAGGCCTTTATTTTGTTGTGAGGTGTGGGTCACACTTTCTTTTTTCAAGCTTGGCCTCGAACTGCCAATCCTCCTGCCCCAGTCTCCAGAGTAATTGAGATTATAGGCGTATATCACTATCCAGCTCAGGACATTTTGGTAATATCTGTTAAAAAATACATAACCTTAGCTGGGCATGGTGGCTAGCCTGGGCTATTCAGTGAAACTTTCTCTCAAAATTAAAAAGAACTGGGGAGCTAGGTGTGGTAGTGCTCACCTGTAATCCCAGCATTTAGGTGGCTGAGGCAGGAGGATCGCCATGAGTTTGAGGGCAGCCTGGGCTACATGGTGAGTTCAAGGGCAGCCTAAACTACGTAATGAGACCCTGTCTTAAAAAAATAAATAAATAAAGACTGGGGATGTTGGTCACTGGTAGAACACTTACCTAGCATGGGAGAGGCCCTGGGTTCAATTCCCAATATTGAAATAAGTAAATAAACTTACTTCAATCCAAAATTCCCACTGCTATGAAATTATCTCATCAAAATACTTGCATAAATACGTAAAGATATAAGTACAAAATGTTCATTGCCATTCTGACAAATTACAAACATTCCAAACCACCAACAAGTAATTTACCTGTGTAATTGTGTATGTGCTAAACATAGACCTTTGAGGCTCATTGTTAAATGAAGAAAAGCAAGAATCAAAACCACGTATGATTACATTTCTATCAAAACAAATAACAAAAATATGCATGTATTTTTATGTTGTATATTTTGAAGCAATCTGAAATAGTGTATCACATGTTAACAAAAGTTATCTCTGGGACCTGGGATTAAAGAGATTTACCCTCTTCTAAGCCTTGGTTGATGTCTGTTACTTTTAATTTTTTTTTCTAAAGTACATACTAATATTTAAGACAAAAAATGATTTTGGAAAGATAAAAGCCACTGGAGTTAGCCCGGTGGGAAGAGACACTATAAGCAGGGGAGAGAGCTGAGAGGCACTAGTCCCAGGGTGAGTCAGTTGGGACAGAGTAGGGATGTGAGGGGGATGGACGTTTGGAGGAGGATATGTGAAACCAATTCAGATGCCACCAGAGGCCAAAAGAAGTAACTGTTAGGTTTGGGAAGAGGTTGGCTTCAGTCAGTCCCCTGGGCTCCTTTTGGTCCTAAATTGCCAGGGCTCACACTGCCTGGTTGTTGACAGCTGTATCTGTGCTAAAGCACCTATGCTAAGAAAAACAAAACAAAAGAACAAAGAAAATAGGAGCATGGCTCTTACATGCACCCAACTAAGTCTGTGCTGTTTGCCCAGGAGTCAAACCCATATGTCTGTGCTACCTACTGGAAGAAGGATGCTCCAGGTATCACTCAGAGCAGTCATATTTTTGTCTACTCGTAAAAAAAAAAAGTAAGAATGTGGAACCAAAGTGCCCAAACTTTGTCCTTGTTTGTACAGTTTTCATCTTTCTTGACCTAGTATCCTTTTTCTCCTTCTAAAGTTGGATGATGACTAATATCAAGCACAAAGGCAGATCCATTTAGAGTGCTCTGCTGTTGTTCACTCAGCACTTGGGCCTGCTCCTTTTCTTTATGCTTGGGTATTTTACAGTCAGCTTAGCTTAGCAGGTTCCCACTTGGTTCAAGCCAGTTCCTAAATAGTGTGTTTTCCTCACCCCAGGACTTCTGTGCTATTTACTGCTACCAACTAGGGTAGGTAAGCAGCTCACACAGGGGCCCCCTTTCAGCTCAGCTCCCTCCCTTCCCCCCAGGCAGCTTTTTAATCTCTATTTCTTATATGAAGACTCAGCCTCCTTTCCCAAAAGTTCACCAGGTAAAAGAGTAGGCAACCATGGGCTTTGGGAGATTTCAAAAATGAGCATCTTACATGGCCCACTTCCTGTTTTCAGAGCTAAGTTTTCTTCTGGTCCTGGTTCTGTTTGCTTCAGCAACTGTGTCAGGATAAATTTCTCCCTAAGGGCTGGGGATTTATCTCAGTGGTTCTACTGCCTGCCTTGCAAGTGCAAGGTCCCGAGTTCGATCCCCGGTACCAAAAAAACCCCCAAAACTACAGGATAAATTCCTCCCACATTTTAATTTTACATGTATTTTGTTTGTTTATATCACATCTCTCCAGGCTCATGTGATGTGAATCACTTTTCTTAAAACTATATTTCAACCTCAAAACTTCCTTGAGACTTAAATTTGTAACAGTGTGATAGTACACATGCCATCCAAGTGTGATACTTTTAGAAGCCCAGGTGGTTTCTGTCCAGATTTATGGATCTGAGCTGAAACTTAAAAGAGCTTAAAATAGATGTTCCCTGGCTGAGGGTGTAGTTCAGTGGTAGAGCACTTGTCTAGCATATGTAAGGCCTTGGGTTCCGGTCCCAGCACTGCAAAACAAAAGAAAAAGATGTCTTTCCAAACCATTTGTGGTTCTGAATTCTAGTTATACCACCCTAGCAACTGAATTAAGGTATGCCATTAATTGTGTTTCTAAATTGAGGGCATCCAGTGACAATAAGTAATGTTTGGCTGGCCAATCATTCTGTGGAAGAAATGACTGATGCTTTATATCCTGCCTCTGAGCTTAGAGCTATTGATAATAGTGAACAGGCCCTGGTGTCTGGCTGATATGCAAGGTGTGAAACATAGCTGACAGACTGCCAGGGAAGATGGATATTTTGTCTGCGTAAGCAGAGAAATGATGAATAATAAGCATGAATTTGCACCACCTGGGGTGAAATTTCCCAGTAAGAATGAATGTTTATTAAAAAACAATAATCATTGACAGTTTTCCCTCTTACGCTTCAGTGGCTTCCTTTTAAAACATCTTAATGAATTGCTGGTTCTTTGGGTTTTTTTTGGTATCGGGGATCAAACTTGGGTCCTTGTGCTTGCGCAACAGGTGGTGAAACCACTGAGCTAAATCCCCGGCCCCTGCTGTTTCATTTTTTAGTCTCAATTGTTTGTTTTCCAAACCTCACCCACTTACTAACTCCTAAAATATGTATAGGCACAACCAATGGACCATTTCTTTGATATTAGGTGGGAGTTTTCATTCTTGTTTTGGTTTTAATTTGGTCGTTGCAGGGGATCATTGATCTGTATGTGGCTAGTAATAGCTGTGAGATAAAGTGAATGCTCACTTCAAAATGAACTTGACCTTTGCAAGCACAAGGACCCGAGTTTGATCCCCGGTACCAAAAAAAAAACAACAAAATGAACTTGACCTGAAGGCATATATATCCTATATATGCTGAAAATTTCCAGTACCTTGCAAGTGATTTAAAATTTATAAACAGGTCTATGGAAACTTTACAGTTCAAGCAAGCATCAAAACTTCAGCTAAAATTAGTTCTTGCTAGCTGGCAAAGTCTCTGGCCTAGGAATGACACAAATTAGATAAAATGTATTTCCATAAGGCTGGTTGGTTGTTTTTTGAGACAGTTTCACTATGTAGCCAAGGCTGGCCTCAAACTCATGAGGATCATCTTGCCTCAGCCTCCTGAGTGCTGGGATTACAGGCATGCACCACCACACCCAACTTATTTCTGTAAGTTTTGGGGCGGGAGGGGGGATTGGTCACCTGATAATAATGATTTGTTCACTCAATACATATTTGTGAATTTATTTGCCAAGAATTTGTTCATTCAACAAAGATTTCTTGAGTGTCTGCAGTGTCCTGCACATTAGCCAGGGATGGCGACAGGCCTGTGACCAGGCACAGCCCCACCCTCATGGGGCTGACAGTGTGATACAGAGCAGTTTGAGGTCCTGACTTTGCAAGTGTGCTAGGCAGAGGGGTTGTTTTTAAAACTTAAGTAAGGAGGAACTGTTCTCTGAGGGTACACAGCTATTTAGGGAGCAGACAGAGTAAAGGTTTTTTGGAAGACACTGGAGGGTGCAGAGCAGGAAAGTCAGGCCTGGGAGTAAGCTGGGAGTGCTAATTACTGCTCTCTGCCCCACAGCATGGACAAAGACAGCCCTGACGTCCACCAGGACTTGAACGCCCTCAAAACTAAGTTCCAGGAGATGCGCAAGCTCATCAGCACCATGCCTGGCATCCAGCTGAGCCCCGAGCAGCAGCAGCAGCAACTGCACAGCCTTCAGGAGCAAGTCAGGACTAAGAATGAACTTCTACAGAAGTACAAGAGCCTCTGCATGTTTGAGATCCCCAAGGAGTAGAGCAAGCCAACTTCCAGGACTACCTAAGAGAGAAGGAGGAGGCAAGTGGCTCTGCTGTCTCCTCACACATTCCTTGGCACTGTTCTTCAACCCCAGATCTGAATTGCAGCCAAGTGGGGCTGATGTATTGCCTCGTTAGCTGAACTTGGTCTTGACTATGTGGGCATCAGCCCCCAGCTTATATGTGTACATGTGTCTTGTGCATCTCCACTCTGAGTGCCTACTGCTGCAAGAATGTTCCTGAGGCAGGGGAGGGGGAGGACTTCACCCTGTCTCTGGAGAGGGGCCATCTGTTGTCCCTGGGCCCACCAGCCGCTCTGAAGAGCACAGTAGGAAAGGAGGCAGCTCCTGCTTGACTCCTGCCCTTGGCTCCTCCCGCCCCCAGTAGGATCAGGGTGTACCAGGTACATATTGTTCCCATTAGCGGCAGTTTCATGAAGCATTTGCATAGAATTCACTAGTTGAATTAGGTCTGCATGCATATGGCATGAATTTACAGAATTAAAGAAGGCTGTGAGAAATGAACACTGTTTTGAAAGGCCAGAGGGTGGGTGGCTTTTCCCTGTGAAGCAGTTTGGTTCCGTTTGTATTTGAGCCAGTGAACAACTGTGTCCATGGGGTATCAGCCCAGATCCCTGGCAGGCGGCCGCTGACTTCAGGCTCCCTCCTACGCTGTGTCCTTACAGCCGGCTCTTGCATCCTTTGTCTCCTGCAATCATAGGGCCCAAGAATAGCCAACCACCCCCAATGCAGTGCTTCCTGGGGATGGAGAGGGCCCCTGTTCCCATGCAGGTACAGTTGGGATTTAAGTAGGCACATCTCTCTGATCCCCGTTGCCCTGGTTTAGAACATTATTTCTTCTCTGGCTGCCTCAGCAAAGAGTGATTGCACTTGCTGCCCTGCAAAGGGTTTCCATTGTGCTTTTTGCTTAGAGAATCACGGCTCTAGTGCCAGTGGGGTGGTCCATCAGCCAGGTGTCCAGGACAGCTCTGGGTCAGTGCTGATGGGATGGTGTGACCTGCAAGCTACGTGGCCAACTTCTCATTCTTAGGTGTTCACATATATTCTCACTGTCCCCCAATGCCGCTGGTTTCTTGCAAATAGGTGATGTTCGTATCCTCGCTGTGGCTGTCATACTGAGGTGAGAGCAGTGCCTTCCCCTGTTCCTGAGGACAAAGGAGAAGTGACTGAGCATTGTTTAGTTCTAGAAATGGGCTCATAGCCTATGTCACCCAGTTCAGGAGCTTAGCAGCTACCCCCCAATGGCCTCATTGGTAGCAGCGCTGGTTGGGGTGTTTATAGCAGGGATTCCAGTGGCATCAGCCTGTAGCCACCTGTCAGGAGATGGCTGGCATGTTGAGATAGTTGTGTGAGGGAGGATATCAGCTTTCATTGGTCAGAAAAGCAGGCTCTGAGTTGAAGTGGGTAATCACTTGTTAGACCGGTTCTACCTTGAGATTGTTACTTAACTGAATCAGTTATTTTCTTGCAATTTACAGTAGTGGTTGGGCCAGTTTTAAGGCTTTGACCAAATACCATAAAGCATGAAGCATATGAAAATTCTAGGCATTGGCTGGGCATGGTGGTACACACCTGTAATCCCACTTGGGAGGCTGAGGCCGGAGGATCACTGAGTTCAAGGCCAGCCTGGGCTACATAGTTCAAGGCCAGTTTGAACTATATAGCAAGACTGTCGCAAAAAAAAAAAAAAAAAAAAATCCAGACCTTGCAGGTCTTTCTGTGAGGCTGAAATGGATAGTGTCTCCTCAGAGAGGTAGAGGGAAACAAACCCCCGTGTTCCAGTTTTGACTTGAGATGTTTTTCAAATGTATAATTAAAAAGTTACATTCTGCTATCAGCACGCTATGGTCTATTTTTGCCGTGCTGGGATCCTGGGTTTTATGAGGAATTCGGAGTAGATGTCTCTTGATTAGTTCAAATTGCTCACTTGGCTTGGACACAAAACGATCCTGGAAGATCCTTGTTCCTTCCCTCACTCCTAACCCAGCACCTAACCAGTTAAGCCAGTGTAACACAGAATGGCTTCTGCTCAGGGAATGGTGACATGTCCCAGCATCTGCCCTGGAGGGCCTGGGACCACCCTTTGTTTAAGGGGTGGGTGTCTGTTAGTGATTTGAGGAGGACCAGTCCTGGCTGAGAGCAGCTCTCTCCAGAGCAAGGTGAAATCCTTCGCCTGGGACAATGTTGAGTGTCCCTCACAGGGCTGAGCACCCTCTTGAGCCACCAATTATTTGGATTACTGAGCAGCAGGCACTTGTGCTAAGTACTTTTCAAACAACACACTTAATCCCCACAGTAACCCACGAAGAGGGGCCTTCTCTGTATTTCTTAGATGATAAATTGGAGGCATGGAAGGTGTTGCTGGCCTCAGGTTTGCACAATTAGAGGTGGCAGGGAGAATTAGGTCACAAGTCACAAGCAGGTGCCCCTAATCACCAAAAGGGAGTCAGCACAGGGGCCCATTGGACCCCACTGGGGGCAGCAAGTCTCTCTAAAAATTGGAGGGAGCCCGAGGCCATGGGATTCTAATTGTCTCCAGTAGTGTGACAATATTGGATCAAGGGAACAAAGGTCCACTGGTCTTCTTGGGTTCCATTTCCTTCTGTGTAACAACTGGGCCTAAATAACACATCCAACAATCTTTGAGTTTTGAGCTTAACAACCTGTACCCTAGGCGTGCCTCAAGTCTAGTGATCACTAAAACAAAAGAGATTAAGAATGTTCCTGTGAGGAGGCCTAAAGACTAAGCAAGTAAATGGTAGAATGATCTTCAGGGAAGACCCTAAAGTCCCTTGTTTGTCCTGATTCTGTATTAATCTAGTCGTCTGGAGCTACTTTGGAGCCCTTTCTCCCAGGAAGCCAGAAGCTATTTTCAGAGAGACAGGGTTATTTTTTAATTCTGGAGGTGAGGCCCAGGGCTGCAGAAGCAGGACCCCCCACCCCAACAGCCCTATCTAAGAGCAAAGAAAGCCCAGCTGTTCATTTTAAATTATTTTATTTTATATCAAAAAACCAACCACAATAATAACTTTAAAGACCCCACACAGTATAAACGCGAGAGTTTGGAGAGTTTGGAGAGTTTGTTCATGTCCATGTTGACACCAGAACTACTATTAAAGTGCAAGTTTTGTGTTTTGTTTTTCCTTGTGCAATTTCACACACACACACACACACACACACATGTAAACAAGTCATTTGGCTATGATTTGACCCACACCCTCCTCAGTTTCTGGAGGGCAGAGGCTTTGGCCAGCCTCCTGGCAATGTGGAATCACAGATGAGATAATGCCCCGTTTGTCCTGACCCCACCGAATCAGAGAGGGGCCGGATGGTTACTTGACGCCTAACAGTGGATGATGAACTTCACTCCCTCTCCGCACCCACTCCCATTCTCAGGTCTCTGAGGAAAAGAGGACAGATCCCCCTCTACTGTACCCGGTCCCCCCTTGTGGTGGGAGTGGGGACGCCAATGGAGGAGGGTCAGAGGTGCGAGAGTCCCAGTCTTAGCCAGTTCTTTGCTTCCAGAACAGATGACTGTCCCTTCTCAGGTGGCGCCTTCCCAATGCGCAGGCCTGGTCTGGGGAGGGAAGACACCACAACGGGCGCTCTTGAGGCCCGAGGCACAAGGGCTGGCCGGGGAGTCGGATTTTATTTTTCAACCAAAAAGGTCCTCCTCGGGCTGGGTTGCATCGCCAGCCGGCGGGACTGGGGCTCCTAGCTGATGACGCAGCGCTCCTTGTCCTTGGCCTGGCTGCCGCCGCTGGCCTTCTCACGGATATACATGAGGTCGCTGTGCACGCTGGGCCTGCGCGCGAAGGGCGCCACGATGCCAAAGGCATCGCCGGGGTCGCTGCCGCCCCCACCGCTGCCTGCCCTCAACAGCTTCTTGTTGCGCAGCGCCTTCTTGTGCAGCACGTCGCAGTACTGCACCGACACCTTGCGGTGCAAGTCTGGGCTCATCTCGCTAGGCAGCTTGGCCATGGCGAAGAGCGCGCGAAACATCTGGTCCAAGCTGCTGTTCTTCTTGGCTGAGATCTCGAAGTAGGCGCAGCGCTGGGGGTCGTCGCCCACTAGCTGGTCAATCTCACGCTGCTCCACCTCCCGGTAGAAGTCCCGGTCCCCCTTGTTACCGCAGATGACCAGGGGCACGTCCACGTTCTCCTTGGTTTTGTTCTTGAGGCAAGATTTGGTGTCCAGGATCTGCTGCTTGAGCCTTTGCACCTCCTCAAAAGAGTCGCGGTTGTCCAGGCTGAACACCAGGATGAAAACGTCTCCTGTGGAGGGGACAGAAAGGGAAAAGGTGAGGGAACTGCCAAAGAGGCTCCTGCAGCCGCGCGAGGGGCGCTGACCTCTCCAAGTGGAAAGCGCAAAACTCGGCGTGCAGTCGCCAGCCCACGGACCGCGCTGCCAGCCCAGCCTTTGCCGGACGGCCCTAGTCTAAGAGTCCTCACCCCTCTTCCCGGCCGGCTGAGCCGGCTCCCCGCTTACCTGTGAGGATGGAGAGGCGCCGCATGGCTGGGAACGGGTGGTTGCCGGACGTGTCGAGAATGTCGAGCTGGTAGACCTCGCCGCGGATGGAGTAGAACTTGCGGTGGAAGTCCTCGATGGTGGGAGTGTAGGTTTCCTCGAAGCGGCCTGTGAGGAAGCGCGACACGATGGCCGTCTTGCCCACCTTGGACGAGCCGAGGATGACCATTCGGTAACAGTTCTTGGCCGGGATACTCAGCTCTGAGTCGCTCGGGCACATCTTCTTGATCATCGCAGCCAGTTTCATTGGGCAGGGGGCGCAGACCCTCCGCGAGGGCGGAAGCGAGGCGGGAGAAGCGCGAAGAGCGGCCGGGGTTGCGGGCGAAGCGGCGCTGGGCGGCCAGAGACCTTTGCTCTGGCCGGGCTTTGCTTGGGCTGAGTCTCTGGCGTAGCTCCGCTGCTCCTAGACTCTCAGGCTAAAACAGCTTTGTCCGCCTCACTGCGACCGCCGCGGCACTTATATGCAGCTCTCGAGGTCGCCCCGCCCTCCCCCGCCCCGCGCCCTCCCAGCTTCGCTGCGTCACGCCCGGCGGGCGCCCTTGCTGCCTCCCCGCCCTCCGGGCCTCAGCCAGCTGCTGCACCGCGTCTGCCCTTTGGGCGCGGGGAAGAAACTGAGTCCAGGCCCTGCGGATCCTGCGCTCTTACGCCGGACTGGGCACAGCTGCTGCCCGATCGTCGGGGTTCTGGTCCTGGCTGTGCCTCTGACCCTCTGTAACTCCGGGCGAGGACCCCCACCTAACAACACACCCGCCCACGTACACTCACTTTTTTTAGACTTGTTTCCCAAGAAAATAACGATAGTAACCCGTAATAGCAGCAGTATTTTCTGGGTGCTTGGGCGTACCGTATCTTTTTCAGTCCTCGGCTGAGAGTTCCAATGCCAGTTCCTCTGGCCAGTTATTCCCAGGAGGCGGGGGCCGCGGACGCACTTGGGGCTTCGTGCGCTGGAGTCGGCGCTGCACACTGCGGCCGCCAGGGAGCAGTAGAGGACCCGCGGGCAGCGCAGGGAGCAGCAGCAAGGGACAGCCGGTGGGGTCTGGGAACCAAGCGGCGCAGGCCTTGGGCTCTGGGCTGGGGCCCAGCAGAAGCTGACCCCCCCACTCTGGCGTTCCACCCCAGACCTCAGCCTGCTCCTTTCTCCCATCCAAAGACGCTCTGTGGCTTGAAGGGGTTCTCAGCCTTTCCAATCTGACAGCCAGTAGGCCAGAGGCTCGCCCTTCTTGGGTCAGGCCAGCATCCTTCTCCCTCCCTCGTTGCATTCGGGGCCTTTATAGTCAGTCGCGCGGGCCAACATTCCCATTTTGTAGTCGAAGGAGCTGGGGCTCAAAACCGAGGGGTGAGGGTGGGGGGCTGGGAGCATAACCTTCTCTGGTCCTCAATTTCCTGTCTTTGAAGGTGGTGATTCTTTTTCTGTTATTTCAGGTGAGAAAGCCCAAGCACTTTAGAAGGGCAGGGCCTGGTCATAACAATAACAATGAGTAGTAAATGACCCAGGAAGGGTGCAGTTTAGGGTTGATCAGTAACCAGAAGTAGGTCGGATGCTGAAGAAAGGCCCAGAAATAGCATTTGCAACTAATGCCCCAGGAGGGGTGGAAAAACCATTCTGGTTGTAACAGGCCAGGCTGTGTTTGCGTCTTGCTTTGATAGTGTTGATTTACGAAAAGCCCAAGGAGCCATTAGTGGACACCACCCACCCATCTGTGGGTTCTAGTGCCCCTGGGCTGGCATAGGTGCCAGCTGTTTACAGAGGAGGCCTGGCTGCGAACTCTCGTTTGCTCAGGGAGGGATTCTCAGTGCATTACATTCTGCCCCTCCCTGCAGAGCCAGAGTCCAGAATCCAGGGGTCTGCTCCTCTGCAAAAGAGTTTGACTCATCTACACCCAGGGCTCATGTGGACCCGGGAGTGTTGATTCTTATGTCCGGCCTCTTCTAAGTGATGGCACCCCTCCCTGAGGCAGCCTTAGTGGGCAGGAACTAGTATTCTCTCCATTGTACATATGGGGAAACTCCAGTACTGGGAAGTGACTTGCCGGGGTCCCACAGTAGTAACAGCAGCTGAGGCTGGAACCCTAAGGCCATCTGGCTCTCAACTGCCAGCTCTCTTCCCAATGACACTGACCCTCATGGCATCTGGCTTCTTTCTCACTTTTGCTGTCAGAAATCTCAAACAGAGCACCCAGATCTAAGATGTGTCAGCAGCCCAGGGCTCCTTTTCCTTCTTCCCGGGTTTGCCTTTGTGACTTGAGACCAAGCCCAGTCCTCGTCTGAGTGAGCACTGTGGCTGGGGACTAAAAGACAAAGATTCTGTGATCCCACAGAATCATCAGCCCGTTTAGCCCGGAACTGGCCCTGCACGGAGAACATGTGCACCCTGGCTTCCATCACCTCCCACTCCCGTGTCCTGCCAGTCACCTCGGTGTGTTTACATTGCCCAGGTTTATAATGGTTACATGCTGTTGTGCAGCAAATTCTTCCATTCCTGTGGGCTTGAGACATGCACTACAAACCATTTCTGAGGCCAGAGCCTGTCTGTAAATGCTGTTTACTTGCAGTGCAGCAGTTTCCCTACTCAGAATGAAAGGGAGATATGAGCATCTGCCCAAGTATTGGGGGCAGTTGGGGGGTCAGGTGGAAAGCTAGCCCCAACCCACAACTGCAGGAAATGTTGGCCACAAAGCCTGGTCTACAGTAAAAAGAATCCAGAAGGTTCTTGAAAGCTGATTTGAGAGAAGCACTGGGCAGCACTGCCAACAATGATGTCCCAAGCCAGGGCCCAAGCAGAAGTGTATAGACACTTTCAGTGACAGGTGTAGGTACACAGAGCACAGGGACCAAGTGCCAGAAGGACCCTAACATTCACCTCCATCCTGCTTCCTGTTGTCCATATGGCCCTGATCCATAGCTACCTGCTGAAAAAGAAGAAAGAGACCAAACAGAGCTGGCTTTCTGCCCCCTCTGACAGAGTCCTTCCATCAAGCTGAGATCGAACTGTGTGGCAGCTTCCTTGTCAATGGCAAGTTCTGTTCCCATCACAACAAACCCTCCCAGTAGAGACCAGCTCTGCCCAAGGCTCCCAGCTCTGCCCCAAGTCCCATCCCACCTCCCACAGCCTGTGGACCCATGGGTCACGATGCCTGCAGTTTTGCAGCCCCACTCAGGCTGTCTTGTATGTGCAGAGGTCCTGGCAGAGGGAATGAGCCCCTCCTTCCTAGCAGTATGCAAGCAGCGAAGCAGGGATCGATATGTTAGGTCAGACTAGATGGTGCTGGTGGCCCCTCAAACCTTAAGACAGATTCTGGATTCTAGAAATGGAAAAGAAGGCCTGGAGGACTCCATAGGCCACAAGAGAGGCACTGCTTAATTACTTGCTGAGTACACAAGCCAGGCGTGACCACAACAGCCACTTACAGATGGGGTGCGGAGCTATGTGCACAGTCTCCTAGCTGGAACGAAGGAACAGCTCACCTGCGCCCTCGGAGGGCTTGGGGCCTGCAAGGGAAGGCTGGGGACCAGGTGAATCCAGCCCTGCAGGCCGCTCAGCCAACAGGCGTCAGGCAGGTGTGGGCCCAAGGACTGTGAGAGGGAGCTGGGCACTGGGCCTGAGCCACCTCTTCCCCTCCATTGGACCAAGAGGTCCCATCTCTCTTCTCTAATCCCTCTCTCATCCTCAGAGGGGCAGACCTGGGTCCCTGTCCACATGCTGTCACTCAGTCATTTATTTGTCTGCTACCTGGGACAGGTTACCTGGTCTCCCTGCTTCCAAACGGTGCTGTGCCAGCCATGAGGCAGCAGCCAGTACAGGGCCTGCCACAGTGTCAGTGCAACAAAGTGCCCATCGTTCCCTTGGTCCCACTGTAGGCTAAAATACTGCTAATTAAATCTGGAAAAGCAAGTTGGCCCTCTTCTTTCCCCCAACCATAACACCTTCCCACAGCCCAGCACATGTCAGCCTTTGGGAGTGTCTTCGAAGCCAAAAAGGGATGGAAGGTCAGGCCCAGGGTTAGGCAATGGGCAAGGGACATTTGGACTTTCCTGATAACTCTTTTGTCCCCCACAGACAACATTCTGTCTCCAAGGCCAGCTCATCTGGGCTGACACCATGGCCTGGGGCTCAGAGCAAGTTGAGAGTCATGGCCCAGCATCTGGCAAGTACATTAGTGTGCAGGGGGCCCAACTCCTTGGCCTGCCCTCCAAGTGTCGGGTGCCCAAGGCTGACACCCCTCCCTAGCTCAGTCCTTCAAGGCTGCTACTTGGGGGTTCCCCAAGCTGGTTCTCACCTCAGGCCCTTTGCACTCACCACTCCCAATGCCCTCAATTTTCTCCCTCTTGTTTAAGAAAGAGTCTTGGCTCAGATGCTACCTCCTCAGAGAGGCCCCACCTCTGAGTGGCTCCACCATCATGTCATTTCTTAAGTTTGTGGTGTGACATTTTTCTCTGTCTCAGCATTTTCTGGTTAATGGTATTCATTCTGCTCCATTTTCTCTTAAATTTTTTATATAAGTATTTATTGAATGCATACTATGTGCAGGGCACTGCTCATAGGAATAAGTGCTAGGAATAGAGGAGTAGACAAAGCAGATCTCTGACCTCAAGAAATTTGTTATCGACCACTGGGGGGGGATAGATAGAGTATTATCTTTTATAATCTTAGGTGGTAAGGAGCTCTATGAAGAACACTTAGCAGATTGAAGAAAAGACAAGGAGGGGTATGTAACAGTACTCACCCTCCTCCATTATATGCAGATACTGTCTATATTTTTACTTCATTGCCCTGAGGGAATTCTTCTCAGGGGTCTCTACAGTGAGGAGTGGAGCTGTGCTCTGCCCTAACCTGATATAATTTAGTAAGATTTCAGCTTCAAACACTGAATCATTCCCATTCCCGTCAGGAAGGTTATGCCAACTCCTCATAGACATGCCAAGTCTCCTGCTCAGGGCCCAGGAACACCTCAAGCATGGGGATACACTCTGACTCGGTGTAAACAACTTTCAAGCAGAGCTGTCTGCAAAAATAATGTACTGTTCTGGAAGGCAGTAAATTTCCCTCCCTTGGAAAAGGCCCCATCCTGGGTTTACGAGTGTACATTCCCTGTGAGCTGGCAACCTTCCCCAAGAACTCTGGGCAGACAGGTGAGTGCACATTCCCAGTTCCTGGGGCAGAAAGGCCCAGGACAGCCTGGCCAGCTCCTGTGCTGCTCAGCAAATGCCTTGCTGCCAACTCTTTTGTGCAGAGAAGACAGCCATGCTTTTATTTTTATTTGTTTATGTATTTATATTCATTAGGTACTGGGGATCAAACACAGGGCCTTCATGGTGAGCTGCATCCCCAGCCATTTTTCTTTTCTTTTGGTGTTTTGAGACAGGGTCTCACTATGTAGTTCAGGCTGGCCTTGAACTTGCTGTGTAGCCCAGGCTGGCCTCAACCTTGCAGCGATCCTCCTGTCTCAGGCTCTCAAGTGCTGGGATTACAGGCATGCACCACCACACCCAGCTATCCCCACTCCTTTTTTATTTTTTACTTTTGAGAGAGTTGCTAAATTACCCAGGCTGGACTTGACTTGTAATTCTGCTGCCTCATCCTCCCAGAGTGCTGGGATTATAGGCATGCTCCACTGTGTACAGCTCCACAAACCATGCTTTTAGAAAAGTGGAGGTAGCTGGGCATGGTGGTGCATGTCTATAATTCCAGCACTTGGGAGGCTGAGGCAGGAGGATTGCTGCAAGTTTGAGGCCAGCCTGGGCGACACAGTGAGTTTAGTCTGCCTGAACTTCATAGGGAGACCCTGCACCCACCCACACACACCCCTAAAAAAGGGGGGGGGAGATCTGATCAAGGGTGCAGTGTTCAGAAGCAGCCACAGGACCTGGAACTGGGCAGAGGCACAGCACTCCGCCCCACTCCTGGTCTCCCTCCCCTGTGGTGCCCACCCACTGGCAGCTTCCCTGGGCTCACACCACTACTGGAGGAGGTACCTCCTTGGAGCTCACACTCTACTGGTCCGCCTGTTAGCCCAAGTGTGTGGTGCCCCCAGGCACTGGCAGAAAGTCCCACTTCTAGCCTTGGAGATTTCTTAGTTCTAGCCTAGCACTTTGGGCTTCAATACCTAAAAAAACCTAATGTTCCAGCATAGACTGCCACTCAGGGTGAAGCTTAGTGAAGGCAAGAACAAAAAGGGTGGCATGAGGCTGTGTCCCCGCCAGTGTTAGGAGACCTCTGTGGGCCCCTGTGTCATTTGGACTGGCTGGCTCTGCATCCCACGGAAGGTTGTGCGAAGACTGGTCACAGAAGCATCCTGCAGGCAACAAGCTGGGGGAGCCTGTGGACCTGCACGCAGGAACACCACCCTGGCTGGGCTCCACTGGGACACTGCAAGACGCAGACCCAGTGAGGGCAACAGTGAGGAACATAGGTGGTGCTGGAGCAGAGCCTGAGGCTCTCAGTTTCTTAAGGAATTGGTTTGAATGCTATCATAGCACTGTTTTTATGAGTTAGAAATGGTCAAACTGGCTGGGCGTGGTAGCACACGCCTGTAATCCCAGCACTCAGGAGGCTGACACAGGAGGATTGCTGGGAGTTTGAGGCCAGCCTGGGATATATAGTGAGTTCAAGGCCAGCCTGAACTACATAGTGAGACTCTGTCTCACAAAACAAAACAAAACAATCAAACTTAGGCACTCTCGTGAGGTTCCCCTTGTCATATCTTAGCTCCAGCAGGATACACAAGTCCAAAGCTAACAGTGGGAAGAAGTCCATGAGTTCTCACACCTGCTTAACTTTCTCCCGTCAAAGCACAGGACAGGCCCAAGCCCCTGAGGTGCCTTTGGGTCCCCACCCAGCCAATTCCCTCTCCCAACCAAGCTGGCTTCTATCACACAGGTCTGTGACATCCATCCAGCTATCAGCTGTGTCCCTTTTCCTCACTGTAGAGGAGCCAATGGTGTGTGGATGGTTCCTGCTGATGGACACCTGGGCTGTAAGGAAGCAAACTGCTGGAGGAAAGGGTCCAGGCTCTGGGCCCCTTGAGTATTCTCAGCTGTGAGAACCCATGCGGACCCACTGTATCCCAGGGAACACAGAGAGAGCAGGGCGAGTGAAGTGCCTCGGGCAGCCCTCCTGCCTTGAAGTCTAGGCTTATATGCTTCTCTCTGCCTTGTGCCCACCTCATAGCTTACCCTATTTCTCCTGCTGTAGTTTGGATCTAGAGTGTCCTTCAAAGGCCCATGTGTTGAAGGTATGGGCCCCAAACTATGGTGCTGTTGGGGGTAATGGAGCCTTTAGGAGATGAGGCCTGGTTGGAGGATACAGGGTCACTGGGATTGTGCCTTTGGAGGGGATGTTGGGATCACAGCTTTTCCTTTCTCCGCTTCCTCTGCCATGTGCAACCACCATGATATACTGTCACCATAGGCTCAAAGTACCAAGCAGTCATGGACTGCTCGAAAATTATGAGCCAAAATAAACCTGTCCTTGTTTTAAGTAAGTTTATCATCTCAGGTGTTTTTTTTTTACAGTAATGGAAAGCTAACACAACCCCAATCGATTGTACAAATACACCATTTACTAGTAGTCCCAGTGAACCCACCACAGGACAGGATTAGAAGTGGCCAGCCAGGAGATCCACAGGAAATACATTGATGTTGATGTTTTTAAAGTCATTGAGATGAGACTGTGAAATGATGCAGACATGATGGAAAACAGTCTAGCAGTTATTTCAAATGTCAAACGTGAGTCACCATGTGACCCAGAAATTCCACTCCTAGGCAAATAGATACCCAGAAGAAATGTGTCCACATAAAAACTGTAGACAAATGTTCACAGCAATATTATTTACAATAGACTAAAGGTGGAAACAAGCCAAGTTTCCATCAACTGATGAATGGATAAACAAGATGTAGTCCCTCCATACAATGGACTATTTTTAGCAATAAGAAGGAAAGAGGTATCACTATGGCTTGAAGGCCTTCCCAAAATGCACGGTGAAACTTAATCCCCATGGGAGGTATTAGGAGATGGAAATTTGATCCAACTATAGTGTTAGGAGGGGAACCTTGGGGAGGTGGTGCAGGTTAAATGGGGCCTGCAGTCCAAAGGGATTGTGACTTTGTAAGGAGAGGAGGAAAGATGTAAACCAGAATGTTCTCTCACCATGTGATGCTCTGCATCACCTTGGGTCTCTGCAGAGTCTTTGCCAGCAAGAAAGTTCTCACCAGATATGGCCACCTGCTATAGTTTGAATGTTGAATGTCCCCGAGAGGCTAGTGTTAAAGCCTGGCCCCAGGATGGTGCAATGAGAGGTATTAGAGCCTTTAAGAAGTGGAGCCATGTGGGAGGTCTTTAGGTCATTAAGGGTGTTCCCTTGAAAGGGGCCACTGGACCTTGACCTCTTCTCCATTCTGTTTCCTGGTGATGAGGTGAGATGCCTTCCATCTATGAAGTGCTGCCTTGCCAAAGGTCCAAAGCAACAGGACTGACTGATCATGGATAAGAACCTCTACGACTGTGAGCCAAGTAAACCTTTTGTCTTTATTAATAATCTCAGGTATTTTGCTATAGTGACAGAAGCCTGGCCACCCAACCTTGAACTTCTCAGCCTTCAGAGCCATGAGCCAAATAAACCTTTATTTATAAACTAATCTGTGATATTCTGTTATAGCAACAAAAATTCAGACTAAAACAAGGTCTGGGTGCCGGGGATTTAGCTCAGTGGTTTCACCACTTGCTGCGCAAGCACAAGGACCCGAGTTCGATCCCCAGTACCGAAAAAAAAAAAAACCCAAGGTCTGATACCTGACAGAACATGGCTGAACTTCGAAGACAATGCTGGGTTAGGGTGTGGCTCAGTGGGAGAGCACTTGCCTAGCATGTGCAAGGCCCTGGGTTCAATCTCCAGCGCTGAAAAGAAAACATTATGCTAAGTGAAGAACCATACACAAGAGGGCAAATACTGTACTGTGATTCTATTTCTATGAAATGTCCAGACCACAGATCCAGAGAGAGAAAGCAGAGCGGTCATTGGTCAACACTGGAGATTTTGGGGGTGACAGCGAAGGGGCAACAGGTGATGGAATATCCACCACATATATGGACATATGTGACTGTGGTGATGACTGTACAACCCTGGGGATAAACTAAAGGCCATCGCATTGTCCGTTCTGGGTAGATAACTTGTATATGAATTATATCTCAATCAGGATACTGGCTGAGATTCTATCCCAAGAACAACAGGGGGCTGCCAGGGTGTCCTCAACAATGTGGGGGTGGTGATGTCTTGGGGAGACACTCACAGTGCTGAGAGTGGGAGGCTGGATGGAGACTAAAGGAGCCAGGGCAGCCAGGCTGGCCCTGCTGGTTGTGGGGAGCTCAGGCTTCCTCCTCCTGCAGCCCATATAGTATGATGCTGACGGGCTAAAAATAAAGCCAGCCACGGAAAATGCTGGGCCTGACAGGGAGACAGGTGGAGCAGGCCCCAGGACACGGTGGCGACTCAGGGGTGAGCCTCTCTGGGAACCTCCTGGTGCCAAGCATCCCCTCAGGGGAGCAGGGAAGGAGGCCCAGAGAAGGCTCTGGTACTGGCAAAGGGCTGTTCCTGCTCCTGGCTCAGGCTGAGGGCACTCTGGTGCAGACCTCAGGGCTGCCTGCAGGGCACCTGGGATGGTGAGCACACAGGTGAGTGACAGCATGGCTCTGTGGTCTCAGCACCCTCTGTCCACCAAGAGGGAACCAGGAAAGGCAATGCACCAAAGAAGAGGCAATGCAGGGGGTGTCCTGGGAATGCTGGGCAGGGCCTGAGGACAGGTACATGGATACCAAACTAGCTGGGAGTCAAACTGCGGCCACAGCCCAGTGAGTCACGTGACAAGGGACCCTTCCTCTTTGAGGCCTGGAGTGGAGATGCCTCCTGGCACTGGGAGGCCAGCCTGGTCCTGTAGCCCTCAAGGGACATCCTGCTTTGAGAGGGAAGGAGTGAGGTAAAGAGGGAGAGGAGGAGGAGGAGAGGTTTTCCCACCTAAGCCCTGCCCTGCTCTGGCTCTGTCCTCCCAGAGCCCCGAGCTTGCTTTCCCATGGAGACGAGGACAAGGATGGAGAGAACAGAGCGGGGACTGGAGTCAGGGTGCCTTTATTGTTGAGTAGGCACAGTGCGGGCAGCAGGGCGCAGCGGGCTCGGTGGCCACATGGCAGCATGTCCAGGACCCCCAAGGCAGTGGTTCCCAAGGCACTGGAGTGGCCCACGCCAGGAACAGGAGAGGAGCAATGGCCAGGTGCTGCTCTCCCCAGAGCAGGGCTGGGTCCTTGGGACAGGGCAGGCCAGCTAGGTCCCCTGCAGAGCCCCTGCAGCCCTGTCATCTTCTCCCATGGGACTTGGCGGCTTTTTGACGGTAGATCTCTGTGGTGAAGGGCCTGCAGGGTTGGAAGGGTGGTTCAGGCAGGTGGTTGGGATGCTGATTCCCACCCTGACACCAGAGCCCTGCCCAGGTCCTGCCCACCTGAGTACAGACTGTCCCTTCCCAGGGTAGATGAGACTCCAATCCCCCACTGTCCCCCAAAGCTGCTTGGAGCCTTCAGAGAGTGGGAGGGGCCAGGGTCACCTGCCTATCTGCTGGGTCTTGCAGGCCCCAGATGCCCCCACTCTGAGCTTCCTGACCTATGACCCACCCAGTGTGGCCCAGCCAGTAGCAGCCTGACCTTGAGAAAAGGTCAAGGGAGAGGTGTGGCTGGCCTGGCTGTCACACAGATATCCCCCACTACCACCCTACTCACTCCTCATACAGGATGGCCACCACGTAGACAAGGGCCACCACCACCGTCAGCAGCAGGCCCGTGGGACTGGCGTGCCTGCAGAGACAAGCCCAAGTCAGTTGGACCCAGCTCTTCCTGCCTCCACCGAGGACCCTCAGGCTGCCAATGGGCCACTGGATGGAATGGGCTGGACCAGGTTGTTCCACTTCTCAGTTCAGCTTTCTAGCAAGGACCAGGGCCCCTGTCTCCTGGTCTGCCTACCCAGCTTGCTGAGTTCCCCCAAGATGGGGATGCTCCCTCCTTCCTCATCTTGGCCCCCAGCCAGGAACTGAGGACAGCAGGAGGGAATCAGGAAGGAGGGAGGAAAGAGAAAGGAGAGAAGGAGAAAGGAAAAGAGGGAGGAAGGAGGTGCTGCCACGTGAGTCCTGGCCCCTGCTTACAAGGGAGCCTCCACAGCCACCACCCCGGTAAGCTCTGGCTGTCGGCCTGGGGATTGGAGGGATGACAACAGTGTCACACCTGGGTCTGCTCAGCCACCTACGCATTGTGGGCTCCACGCACACCCTGGAGCCCCGGCCAGCGGACAGGAAGCCTGGGCAGACTGTTCTGCAGACCCAGGGCTGGACAGAATGTCTGTCATGCGCTCTCTGCTGGTGACCAGCCTCTGACCTTGCTGTGCCAATGAGCACTGAGAGCTCATTAGAGACAGCACGAAGGAGCCTAAGCACATCTGCCTCAGGATTCCAGAAATAGCTACTGTCCACCCATCTATTTCTATAGTTACCTCTGATTCCACGGCTCCTGCAGGGCTGGGTTGCTGTGTCCAGATCAGCAAGCAGGAGAGAGGAGGGAGTCTCTGAGAGACACAGTGGGCAGCAGAGGCCAGGCTCCAGGGCCTCAGGTGACTCGGCTTTCCTTGGCCACCCCCACCACAGGCTCTGCAACCAGCTGCCTGTACCTACCAGACCACCACAAGACTGGTGCTCCCCTGCTCAAGATGTAAAGCTATCTGGGAACCACTGTGGCCAGGGACAGACAGCCTGCACAGCTTCTGTGAGGGGCAAGGCCTGGGCTAAACTTTCTGGAAACAACCTGGGCCTCTCCAGAAAAGCAGGTCCCAAGGGCTCTAGAGACCCCATCTTCACTGTCCCTTTACTCAGAGGGTTTTCACAGGCTTTGAATGTGGAACAGTGGAAGTAACTGGGGACTGGGGTTCAATCCTTCATCCCAGCAGACATGGCTCTCAGCGTCTGTCTCCTGGACTGTAAGAAGGGGGCCATAACCACGAGTACCCCATGGCAGTCACCTTTCCCTCCTGGCGGAAGAGGCACTTTGTCCCTAGCAAGGGCTCAGGGAGAAGCCTGGACCTCAGCTGTGGTCCTAGTCACACAGTGACCTTGAAGGGTGGTCCTGCTGGGGAACAGAACCCCAGACAGGCCCCTCTTGATCCCACAGTCCAATTCCTGTTCCTGAAAACATCGTCCACAAAAAAAGGCAAAACAAAGCACAGGGGCTGTGACGGGGGAGTGGGGTGGCAAGGAACCTGGGAACCAACTGTGTGTCTCTGTCCCAGATTGGCTGTGTGGTCTGGGCGAGCCCCCAGCCTGTTTCTCCACCTGTCATGAGAGAGAGACTGGACTGATTGGCCTTTACTTCCTTCCACAAGTTCAAAATGAAACAGACCTCTAGTAGCTAAGATGATCAGTGGTACGGCCCTAGCCAGTGCTTTTAGAAGGTCTTAAAAGCCTTCTTTTGCCCTGAGCCAAGATCCCAGGGAGGGCTGCAGAACCCCTGTGAGATGCTCCCAGGCAGCACAGCCCTAGCACCGTCCCCAGTCCTGGGGACAGAGAGCTGCGGAGCGGACAGGACCCTCCGGGCCTCACGCAGATCTCAGCCGACAGCACAGAGCACGTGACCACTTCCCCTAGGGCCAATGACCTTGAAGCCCCAGGCCCTGTGGGTCACGGCAAGCCCAGAGTCCTTCCCTGGGGTGTGGGGGAGGCTGTGATGTGCTAGAGGGGCAGTCCTGATGACAGCCCAAGGGGGAAGAGTACGGATGCTGAGAGTCCCCTTTTCATCTCCAGTAAACCTCCACCTGCTGTCACCATGGGTCTAGCTTGTCCCCCTAACAACCCAGTGTGGGGTGACGGTCCTGCTTCCTGGTGAGGAAACCAATCCCAGACTGAGCCTGCTTGCTGGAGGGTTGGGAGGTGGAAGCCTGCAGAGAACAGGGCCTGGGTATGTGTGTGCGCATGCATACACACATGCATGTGTGCAACAACACAGAGACGGGCTGGGTATGTTGGAGAACCAGGAGGCTACCAGGAGGCCCTGGGTAAAGGAGGGCTGTTTCAGTTTGGACTCATCCTGGGGGCTCCAAGTAGAGATGCTCTGTGGAGTGGGCAAGGTGGGGAGCTCACTGTCTGCCCCTCATGGGTCCATTGTGGCTGGGCTAAAGGCAGGTGGGAGGGAGAGTCCACAGCTAAGGCTGCAGGGTCAGGGACGATCTGGTCTGAACACGGTGGGGGCCAGGGCAGGTCCCAGCCAGACCCCTAAGCCCTCTCTAGTTTACTGTCACTCAAACCCCACCAGCTGTGACCCCAGGGCTGTGGTGAGTGGTCCCTGCAGCTGGGGGAGAGGGCACGGGGGGATTCAGCGGAACAGCTTGCTCTTGACATCCCACCATTTGAGATCCAATCTTTTGGGGTCCCAGGGCCTCTCTGATCTCTGGGACTATCTGTAACTCTAGCCAAGTGGCTCCCAATGCCTCCTTCATCACAGGCTCTCTGATCCCTGGGGTTATGTTTCCACATCCTAGTCACATCTATACCTGGTAGGGCAGCCAGCAGCCCAGGGGACCACCCTTCACTGCCTGGGGTCTCCCCTCTGCCAGGGGAGGACATCTGGCCTCCTGTGCCCAGACCAGTTCCTTTGGGAACACTTGGTGACTCAGGGGCTATGGTGGGCCAGACTCCCCTGGGCTCCCTGGTGTATGGGGCCAGCAGACCCCGGAGGCCTTTCTCAGTCCTAATGTGCTAGCTCAGGGCTTACCAAACTCCAGCCCACAGACTGAAAATGCTTTTTACATTTTTAAATAGTTAAAAATGAGAATCCCAAGAATATTTCATGACACATCCACGTCCATAAATGGAGCCATGTGGCCCATACCTTGCCATCCATTTCCCTACGTCTCTGCACTGGGCACAGCTGAGTGACTGTGACCTGTCGGGAAACTCAAGCCTCAGCTCTCTGACCCTTTATGAGAAAGCTTTCCAAGCTGTGATCTGGGAGGTTGTTTTGTTATCACAGATAAGAAACTTGTGGGCAAGAAAGGTCCTCATAAAAGACCTTATTCTCTTTCCACTGGTCTAGCTCCTCCTTTGGTCCTCCTGGGCTGTCCCCTCCCTCGGGGCAGTCAGCAAGACAGCCATGGCACCTGGTACTCACATGAGGCCCCAGCCCAGGTAGTTGGCTGTGCTTCCCCAGTACATGGGGTTGTCCATGACGCTGAAGGGAAATGTGGTCACTCTGGCCTCCTTGAGGATCCCAAAGTAATCACCTGTGGACAAGAAAGGGCAGGAGGGGAGGTCACTCAGCAAATTGTTGCTCTAGTCACCCATAACTGAGGGAGGACCCTGGAATGGGCTTTGGCAGGGCTGCAGGTAAGAGAAGTCCCTGACCTCCAGGAGCTGCTAACCCACAGGGAGCCAGCTGGACAGCACATGGGGTCAAAGGACCACCACAAGCTCACAGACACCCCAGAGGGCATGGGTCCCCAGGCTGGTGAGCCCCCAAGCCTGTACCATTACCTGCTCTGCTCTTCCAGCCCTGCCCTCCAGCCATCCTGGCCTTTCCCTTATTGCTGTCTCTATGCCTTTGCACATGCTGTTCCCGCGCCTAAGATAGCTCCTTTCCCTCTGCTCACATCACCTTCTTTGGAGCCAGGTCTGGACTCCCTCTCCAGAAACAGGATGCCCCATTCTTCCCTTCTCCTCACCCCTGGCCAGTTGCTCAGCTCTGCCTTGGGCTGCTGTGGCTATGGCTCCAGGCCTGCCCACAACATGCCTCTCATGTCTCAGTGGGGTCAGCCCTGGTAGTGGACCATCAGTCAGCCAGCTACCTGGACACCTACCACCCAGGAACAAGTTTTCTTCACAGCCACTCTAAGCAGGAAGAAGCAATGGTGGGATCAAAGATACAAAGTGCCTGGCAGAGGCCCCTGCATGGTGACTGTCACCACTGGGCCAGGTATAGCTGCTCAGTAAAGGATGCTACTGCACCCTTTTGGGCTCCTCTCCCCAGACATCCCTCCTTTGTCTCCCATCATGCCAGAGGACAATGCAGCTTCATCCTGGGCAGAAAGTAGGGCAGCCAGCCTGACGATGGGAAGCCATTGGCAGGAAGGACCTGGTGTGCAATGCATCACCCATTGTTGGGGACAGAGGGCCTGTGGAGCTGTCCAGAGAGGCTCTTTCTTTGAAGGAAGCAGGAAATGGGGTAGTGGGGCCTGGAGGCGGGTGGCACAGAAACCTGCTTCAGGCTGACTCACAGGGAAGTGACTGCCTTTCCCTACATTGAAAGCCTGCTGGTTCCTTGGGTGTTTCTAGGCCATGTCCACTGGGGAGGACATCCCAGGGCTGTGGCTGCCCTCACCTGCCTGATCCAGCCCTGGCTGACCATGGCACCCCGGGCTGTTCTCTCCCAGCCCACTCAAGGTACACCAGCCCCCTGTGACCATACCCCTAGCCCTGCACACCAAGGGCTGGTCCCTCTGTTCTTCCAGAGGAAAGTACTGTGTCTCCTCCCCAAGCAGCCCAGCCTTTCCTCATCCACAGGTCCTGGAGAAGTCCCTTCCTGTCACTCCTTGTCCCCCAGCTCTGCAAGGAGGACCAAATGGTCCAAGCGGTCCTACTGGTGCCTGCTGTTCATTCCTGGGACCCCCTCCATGACTTCCATCTTTCTGGGAAGGAAGCCTCAGTCCCATGTGTGACCTTCAGGGCCTCTGCCTGACCTCCCAACCCTGCCCTACCACTTCCCTGCGCAGCCACAGTCACTGCCACCTCACTTGATAGGCCTCCCTGCTCCCTGCATGCACCTGCCAGCTCCAGGACTTTGCCCTGCTCTTCCCAGGTCCCTCTTCCAGGATGACTTCCTACAGCTTCTGCCTGAGCAAAAAGCCATGACCTACACTAACACCCCAGTGCTGCAGGTGCCGTGGTCCCAGCAGGCCCCACCACAAGTGATCTAGGAGGCCAAACTCAAAGGTCACTCGCTCCCTCAGGGCATCATCAGTCCTGAGCACACAATCCTGGAGAGCAGAGTATCCTGCTGGGAGCCCAAGCTCTCTATGCACAGGGACACTGGGCAAACTGGCCAGGCTCTGTAGAGCACTACTGGTTCCTGGAGGAGGCTGAGGCCTGGAGAGTTGCCAGGTCTGTATCTGACTGAGGGCAGAGAGGGGAGGACCAGGCCTTCCAGCCCCCAGCTGCACCTTGGCAGCTGCGCGAACTCTTGGGTGCAGCCTGTACAGTGGGACGGGTTCTCTTTGTGGATGGGGCTGCCACCTTCATTCGGTCCTTGCTCCCAAGCACTCCTTGCCCTCCAGCCCCGCTTTTGGTGTCCCCCTCAGCTGCTTTTCCTCCTAAACTCCCAAGGCCTGGAAGCTGCAGCTATCCTGTGGGAGGCAGCCTCTGACCAGGGCAACACTGGGCTCCCAGTCCAGAAGAACCAGAGCCATGGTCAGGTCTGTGGGAAGGGGGAAGGGACCAGGTCCCTCCACCCCCTGCTGTGCCCCACAATGGAGCAGGGTGATGGCTGGGTCTCCTTTGCTTCCCAGGGACATCAACTGATTGCGAGTGGTGGCTACTGTGCCCCACTTCTCCTTGGACTGTCTTACCTAGGAAGGTTCCAGTGAAGCCCAGTGCAAAGAAACTGGAAAGCACAAACACGGTGCCCACACCCAGGAGTGCAAGGCCCAGGCCGTAGGTGGTAGGGTTATCCAGGCCCTCCATCTTGGGCTGGCTCAGCATGGCCTGTGTGAAGCTGCAGACAGGGGACAGGGAGAGAGCATGTCACCACATTGGGGCAAGTGCCTGAGACTGCAGTGGGCCTAGGGCTCACACACTCAAAGCCTTCTGAAGCAGCTCCAGGTGGAGCCCGAGCCACCTGGAAGGCACTGCCCAATGCTCACTGACACTGGGGTGGGGACAGGAACAGAGCCCCAGGCCTGACAGAGTTTTGGTTTTCAAAAGAAGCCAGAAATCCATGGTGGTGCACACCTGTCAATCTCAGCACTTTGAGAGGCTAAGGCAGGATTGCGAACTGAAGCCCAGCCGGGACAACGTAGTGAGACCTTGTCTCAAAAAAGGTCTGGGGATGTAGCTCAGTGCAAAGACCCTGGGTTCAGCAGTTCAATACTTAGTACCACAAAAGACAGAGAAAGAAGGGGGAAGAAGACAGACAGACAGAGAGACACAGAGACAGAGAGACACAGAGACAGAGAGAGACAGAGACAGAGAGAGACAGAGACAGAGACACAGAGACACAGACAGAGACACAGACAGACAGACAGACAGACAGACAGACAGACAGACACAGAGGAAATCCTGACCTGCCTGTGGAACACCCTATTTATTAGGAGTAGGCCAATCATGTACACCATTTGGGACTGCACTAATGCAGGCTGGGTGCAACCCAAGAGCCACCAGTGTGCAAACTCTGATCCCGTCCAGTGAGCAACTTGAGCTCCGGAGGAAAGTGAGGCTCAGAGAAGGTGCATGTGCAGAGCAGGTTACACAGCAAGTCTTGGCACCTAATGTCCCGCACCTTCCACTATCCCAGTAGACTCAGAGCCTGAGGCTGGGGGCTGGGGGAAGTATCTGCACTGTTGATTGGCCCCACAGCCCCTACACAGGCCAGGCCATACCTGGGCAGCTGACCTGAGTTTTAAGCCCTTTCCATGTCCTCCTTTACCCACCAAGTGCCCCCATTAGGTTCCCTTTGGGACCAAGGCATTTAAAACCTTGCTCTGAGGTGGGGGGTTGACTGGAAGGGGTAACTATAGGGCTCATCAGTGAGTGGAGGTGCAACCTTTCCAATGGTCCCCTGCTGGAAGGCCTGGAGCAGGTAGAATGGAGAATGCAAAGGGCTCTGGGCCTCATTAGGAGGGAGTGAGCACTGGTGAGAGGAAGGCAGTGGACCCACCCGAGGGAAAGGATGTGTGTGGGGGCAAGCAATGCATGTACCAAACACACACTTCCCATTCTCTCCACCATTAAGGCACTTGCAGGAGACGTGGTGGTCTGCTGCTCACACAGAGCAACTGCTCCTACTCTGTACCAGGTACTTCCCAGCAAAAGCAGCTCATTGACCACCCCCCAATCCACTCACTCATCTATCCATTCACTCACCCATCTATACATCCATTTATCCACCCCACATCTACTGATCTACCCCCATCCTTCTGGACGATCCACCCATTCACCTATCCATCCATCCACTTACCCACATCTACCAGCCAGCCAGCCACTCACCCACCCACTTATCCATCCACCTACCCATCCATTCACATGCATGCATGCATCCATCCATACACCCATCTACCCACTTCCCCATCCACCCTATTCATTCACCTGAATTAATCTATCCATGTGCCCACTCAGCCATCTACCCACCCACCCATCCATCTACCTAACCACTCATCTACCCACCAATCTACACACTTACCTTTCAATGCATCCACCCATACACCATCGATCTATCCACCCACCCACACATCTACCCATCTGCAAATTTTTCCATCTATCAGAGTATATTCATTTGCCAGCCTCTTTTAGTAGAATGATTCCACCACCTTCATTCTCTTACTGGCCTTGATATAGGAGACAGGGCATGGCAAAGCTGGCTGGGGAAATGAGCAGGACCAGTCAATTATAAAACAGAAGCCAGGACATTTTAGGGCTGGGGATTTAGCTCAGCGGTGCCGCTGCCTGCCTCGCAAGTGCAAGGTCCAGAGTTCAATCTCCGGTACCAAAAAAAAAAAAAGAACCTAGGACAGCACCAAACAATTCTCAGGACCCCATATGTGGAACTTCTTACAGGCTCCCACAAGATGTGTATGGCATAAAAGAAGACTAGATGCCATGGAGAGCTCACTATTGTGACTTCCCATGATAGCCTATCTTGTGTTTCTTGGCTGCAGCATGTACTTTTATTTTTGGTTTTATCTTCTTTTTCTCGTTCTGCCCAAGTTTACTCTGCAGAGCTGGTTTCTCCCATATCCACTCACCTCTCACTTTTCAAATAAACTTTCGGCACCATTTTTGGCTTGTCTTGTCTAATTGTTTGTTTAAGGCAGGAAGGACTTGAATTTTTTGATTGATGAGCCATTTCTAAAGAAACTACCGGATAAGAGCCTGGTTCAGGTTGTGGTTCACTATCCTCACGTGGCACTAAACACTGCCACCCAGAACTTTTCCCTTCAACTAGACTTTCATCTCATGGGAACCAGGCTGCTTCTCTTTCTCTGTGTATCTCCTTGGCACCCAGCACAGGCCAGCAGATGGGCCAGAGGGTAAGGGAGGCCTGGGAAGAAGCACTGTGGCAGAGGCCTGCAGGTGACCTGTCACCAGTGGTGCATATGTGTCAGGGCAAACCTAGCTGCCGGTCATGCTGCCACACCTCCAGCTTTCCACCCACCACCACCCTCCTCATCCTCCTGCTGCCTGGCTCAGGGTCACCCTACACCTCCAGATGGAGCTGCCAGCTTTGGTTCAGGGTCATGCTGCCATGGAGCCAGGCAGGCATCACTCATACTCTGTGTTGTGAGAGAGGGCCATACTGCGCCCTCTAGGCAGCCCTAGGACTCTACAGACCCAGCTGCTGAGGACATCAAGCTTGTTACCCCCAGCCTGGGTAGCCTCCCACACTCCCCTGTGTGCAGGCACCGGAGCGTTGGGGGTGGTGGTGAGAAAGGCAAGCCCAGGCAAGGCAGGGCTGCCCAGGGAACAGAATGTTTGTGTGTGGGCTGATTGGGGAAGGGGTACTCTTACGGGCTAGGACACTGCCTCACCGGCAGGCGTAGGCCACTTGCTATGAGTTCTCCAGGGTCACCAGTGGCTGCAAAAGAGCTGCAGGGTCCTAGGGGAAGGGTGGAATGGGGCTGCATAGACCTGAGTTTCCAGTCTCAGTCTTCTTCTCTGAGATGTGATGGTGACCCCTCCCCTACCTCCTTGCACAAGGCTGCTGTGAGTGGCTACACGCACACACTGAGCAGTCCACAGCTCTGGGGCTTGTAGACAGTGGGAAGGAAAGGAGCAAACCAAGGCAGACACTATGAGAAGCTCTGGGAGGAAACATGGGGGCTACAGTGAGGAAAGGAGGCCTCGGTGATCTGAGAGAAGGGGAAAGGAAGACCATTCCAGAAAGAGGATGGGCCTGCCAAGGCTGGGTGCCTTGAGGCTGCGGAAGAGGGGAAGACAGTGGAACCTGGAACAGGCTCTAGGTGCACATAGTGAGGAGCACAGTCAGGGAGCCCGGTCAGGCTGTGTAGACGACAGGTGAGCACTGGGGGCAAGCCAGAACCCTGGAGGCTAGAGGGTCACTCTGGAGGGAGACCTGGCTCAGGGCTGCTAAGCCTCAGTTTTATGCTCTGTGCCAAGCTATCTGCAGTTTCCTCTGCCAGAGAATTCATCTGCACTGCACACCAGGCAGTAAGGACATGGCTGTACCCGAACCTCTCAGTACATTTCCTGGCTCAGTTTGGAAGAAAAATTATCTTCCTAGAAGCAGCAGGTTTGGGGCCAGGTCTGGCTGCCCCAGTCTGCCCAGGGCCTGCTGAAAGTTACCAGCCTGTGGCTCCATCCTGGACTGGCTGGCAGGGAGGGATTAGAGGTCCCTCCAAACAGCAGGGTGAAGCTGGGCTCCCCACGAAGTACATGAAGGGTCATTTGCTCTAAGAGCCTGCAAAAAGTCCATAGGGGCTTCTTCCTGGCGGTCCAACCTGAGCCACCAGCCACAAACACTCTGTGACAAAAGTGGCTGGCTTACAGGAATCGATGCCCAATTAGGCGGCAGGCGTTCCAGCTCCTGCAGTGAGCCAGGAAAGCACAGTCTATTCCACTCAAGAATTAGTGGAGGGACAAAAAGCACTATGGCCATGCACTGCACAGCACAGTGAGGTAAGAGGAGTAATTTCCTTTGGAAATATTCTGCACTTGGTGGGGGTGAATGGAGACTCATGCGTGTGCCTCGGGTTCTATTTTTAAAACTTGGATTGAGCTTTCAGTCACCAATGTGACCTGGGGCTGCCTGTCCCCTGCTCCAATGAGATCCCGGAAACCTGGTGGGGAGGCTGAGGGTGGAGGGTCTCGTGAGCCTAGAAGGAAGCCCCGAACCAGGCCACAGACACATGGCCAAGCAGTGCCCACAGCATCCACTTCCTTGACTTCATCCCTTAAGTGTGTCCCCATGGTGCTATCTGTGCCCCATGTAGCACAAGCTGCCACTCATTTCTGATTCCTCCTTATCTCCTGCTTAGGTGAACTTGCTCTTCACACTTCAACTCAGACTAGGCAAGACCATTTGTGAAATTAGGCATCTGAGGGGCTTGTTCTCCTAATACAATTAAAATGAACAAGTACTAAGACAGTAACAAAAAAGTTATACCACCTTTTCAAAGTGTCTTCAAAACTCAACAACAACCCAGAGAGTGTGCTCCATGTTACAAATAAGGGAACAGAGAGGTTCGGGTGGGCGGGGCAGAAGCACAGGCTGGTGGAAGCTTCTGCTTCCTCAGGGCCTGGAACAGAGAGGTCCTCCTCCCTGTAAGTGACAGGCAACGTGTAGGTCTGGGAATCCCAGGCTAGAACACCTCTTCAGGGCCCCAGGGTGAGAAGGTAGCCTCTAGTGGTGTAGAGGGCTGTTCTTCCTACCATCCTGGCTGCAGAAGCTGGTCCACCTGGCCCCTGGGCCTGGCCTCACCCTGGCTCTCCCTCTTCACTTCCCCAAGATCCCAGAGGCCTGACCCATATTCCCTTTCCAGTTCTCTGCAGTCTGGATGCATGGACTTCCATAAAGTGTCTGACCATCTAGGTCAGCCTCCTCTCATGGCTATCAGCTATCTAGGTGGAAGATAGGAGAGGGTCAGGGGTGCCCTTTGAGGCCAGCCCTAGCCAGGCCAACCACATGCTCTCCCCCAGTGCCCTTCTCAGAATGGCTCTGTGGGCTCATTAGACAGAAGCAGCTCTAGGCCATCCAGGTCCAGCAGAGGCTGGCTGCACAGGGGGGAGCCGGTGGGGAAGGGGACTCATCAGATGCTTCCCCATCATGCTCCACCGCCAGAGCAAACAAGAGAGTGCTGATTGCCTGCTGAGGTCTGGACTTAATATTTTCAGACTCCAGATAAAGTGGCTCATCCTGACCGGTCCTCCTAGACCACTAGCTGGTGCAGGCCAGCTGATGCAGTGGCCCCTTGGGACCAGCCAGGACCAGCTTCATGGGTGACGCTATCATTTGGGGTAGAGAGTAGTTCTGGAACTAGACAAGAGATGGTTGTACAATGTTGGGAGTGACTAAATGTTACAGACTGGCATATCTAAACATGGTGGTTTTTATTATGTGTACTTTGACACACACAGCACTCATGCCTGTGGGTATAGACTAAAGGGGAGGGTGCTGGGTGCTAAGGGTGGGAGGCTCCATCCAGGCAGCTGCTGGTCCCAAGGGATTCTCTCTCCAGCCCCTCCCTTGCACCACTCCCCACTCTCATGCCTGAGTCCATATGAACTCACCTGCCAGGTAGGCAATGGAGAGATGCTTGTCAATAATGCAGAGGGGTGCAGAGCAGGGCAGGGATGGGGGATTCCAGCCCTGCATAAGATAGGCTCAGAATCTGCAGCAGTCACAGGGGTGGAGGTGAAGAGGAGGAAGCAAGAGCCAGTACACATCGCTGCCTTTTGATCTCCAAGGTCAGGAGAGAAACAAGTCATGGGCCTGCTGGCTGTGCATACTGCAGTTCTGGCCACTGCTGAGATAGAGAAGTCTGAGAAGGACCACGGCCTGCAAGAAGCTAGATGCAGGTTGCTTCCCTCCTGAGCTCAGGGTCTGAGGGTAGGCAGACAGTTTCATGCTGGCACCAACCCTATCTTTATCCCCTAATGACATGGAGGACCTGTCCTCTTATTCCCCAAGACATATACAACACTGGCTTGGGGCCTGGAGGAAGGGGACTCCATCCAGGGACCAAGGACCAGGAAACCAGTTCCTACTGCTCTCTGCAAGCATCCACACTGGAGAGGATGCCAGGTCCAGGCACAGAGGTTCCCTCCAGCACTCCTGCAGGCTCCCTAGAGACTGCACATGGGGAGGCCACTGCAGCATCTGTTGGTTTTCTTTCCCTCTTTTCTGCCTTTCTTTCTCTCCACCTGCCTGGATTTCTTCCTTCTTTCTTTAAGAGACACGGTCTTGCTATGTTGCCCAGACTGGCCCAAAAGTCCTGGGCTCAAGCTATCCCAGTAGCTGGGACTTCAGACATGCGCCGCCCTGCCTAGTTAAGGTCATCCCTTGACCCTCCCCGCCGTGGTGGCCTCACAACTCTACCATGCACTCTTCCCTGGGGCCCCTGATGAGCCTTCCTCTGCAGCCTAACTCAGTTCAGCTCATGCTGGGTTCCAATGCCATGTCCTCAGGAAAGCTCTCCCAGCTCCATGCACCCCTGAGGTCCCACAGCATATGACATGCACTCTTGAGCTGGCAAGTGGGGGACAGTAATGCACCTTCTTGTGGTCCACATCAGCTCCTGCTTTCCCATCTGGATCCCTCATGGAAGTGACTACTGTTCCCTTTTACAGACAGGAAATCAAAGCTCAGAGATGTGAAGTGACCTACTAAGGGCCAGCCAGCACATGAGGGCCAGAGGTGGACCTGCCCTTCCCCAGGCTTCTCGGAACAAACTGGAAAGACTGCTGTAGCCCTAAGTCAGGGACATTCAGAGCACCTAGACCATCATGGAAGTGTGCACCACCAAGATGTCACCTCCCTACCCATTAGGATGGCCACTAGTAAAAAGGCAGAAAATAACAGGGAAGGTAAGGATGTGGAGAAATTGGAACACTAGTGAATTACTGGTAGAATGTTAATGGAAAATGATGCAGCCACTATGGAAAACAGTTTGGCAGTTCCTTAAAAAAACTAGTCATAGAATTACCTACCACATGAGTCAACAATTCCACTTCTAGGAATATACCTCTGTTATGGCTTATACCTAGATGTCCCCTCAAAACCTTATGCACTCATAGCTGAGGCTTTTGGGAAGTGGCTGGATCATGAGTATCCACTACTAGATTAGTCCACTGATGGGTTTACCATAATTCTGGGTGTGGACGATGGATTTACTGAAGAGGGAAGACCCACCAATAGGCTTGAGGGTAGAACCAACCAATAGGCTTGTAGCGTGGATGAAATAAAAAGGGAAAGAAGGAAGGCTCACTGCTTCCTGCCTGTTATGCCATGAACTGCTTCTCCTTTGCCATGGCCCTCTGCCATGCCACCCTGCATTGGAGCTGGTTGACTATGGACTAAAACCCCTACAAACTCTGAGCTAAAATGAATCTTTCTTCAACTTGTGGGTGTCAGGTATTTTTTCCCTAGCAACAAGAAAGTAACTAAGACAGCCCCAAAGAACGGAAAGTAGGATCTCCAACAATACTTGTATCCCCACGTCCACAACAACATTATCCACCATAGCTAAAAGGTGGAAAAACTCCAAGCGTCCATCTGCAAGTGAATGGGTACATAGTGTGTTTATCCATGTAGTAGAATATTACTCAGCCTTAAAAGGAGGAAATCCTGATACATGCTCCAACATGGATGAACCCTGAGGACATTAGGCTAAGTGAAATAAGCTAATCATAAAGAAGACAAATAATGCCTGATTGTACTTATATGTGGTCCCTAGAGTAGTCAAATTCACAGACAGAAAGTTGCATGGGGTTCCCCAGGGCTGGGGGCAAGGGCTTGTGGAATTAGGTGCTTAAGGGGTATTGAGTTTCAGCTTTACAAGATAAAAAATGTTCTGAAGATAAGCAGTGGTAATGGTTACGAAACATCATAAAAGTATTTAATGCCACTGAGATATACCCTTAAATGGTAAAATTCATATATGTGTATTTTACAATTTTAAAAATGTACTCATGTAAAAACCATTCTTAGCTTTTGGGCCATTAAAAAAAGCAGGCCCCTAGTGCTGTGGCTTTTGGAATGCACTTGCCAACCCCCAAACCCCTGTGTGGACCCAGGGAGCCAAGACTTTAGAAGTCCAGGACTCTGAATCATTTGTTACTTCCTGTAGGCTGAGGTGATGGTCTCAATAGCTTGTAGAGCCTCCTTAGCCCTGGGATCCTGGCCTCTCCCTACCCCCTCCAGAAGGGCCTGAGTGTCTGCATGCCTCGCCCATGGGGAGGAGAAAAAAGGACAAAATTGTCCAGCCACAGAGCAATTCCCTGGGCTTGAGCTGCCCAGTCAGGCTGGCTTCCTGGGCTGGGTGGGAAAGGAAGGGAAGGAGGCTGTGAGGTCTTTCCACAGCTGAGTTTTCAGGGAGCCACGTTCCCTAGGGGAGGATGGTTCACCTGCAACCCAAACAACCAAGCCTCTCTAGCAGCAAGTGCAGGTGCAAAGGTGTCTGCATGCCTCTGACCCGGCAGCCCAGCTGCTCCATCGCCAGGGGCAGGCACCTGCCACCCCTTCAGCTCTCAGGCTGTTATCTTCCTGCCTTGGCACCCCAACAAGGCCTTCTTGTAGAAGGGGGAACTCCCATTGAACAGTGCAGGTGAGTGAGGTTGACTCAGGGAACCAAGGAAGCCCTTTGCAATTCAAAAGATAGGATGGGGTCATTAATTCACTCCCCTGCTCCAAACCCTTCTATGGCTCCCTATTTCCCACCATACCCAGCTGTGGCCAGATCTCACCTGCTTTATCCAATCTACTCCCCCCCACAGGCCACCCCACCCCTGGCTCAGACCACCCCACCCTCAGCTGTCTCTACCCACTCCAGACCAGGATCATCTGAGATTTACTGGGGCTGCCTGCGAAAGGGAAGGAAGCAGACCTCTCCCAGTTTACAAGAGTGGGCAAGATCACATGCAGTTCCCACTGGGGACCTCCAGCAAGTGCTTGCCCTGCAGCAGCACTGAACATTGCAGAGGGCTGGGAACAACGCAAGTGGCCTGTGTGGATAGTTTCCAACATCTCCCTGTGTAGGGCTAGGGAAGAGTAAATGAGATTTGTCTTCCTCTTGGAGCACTATACAGTGGAGCTCTACGTGGCAGTGAGGAAGCCCAAGAGGAAACAACATCTACTGCCACAGAACAGCTGCATGTCAGATGCATGCACTAGTTTTAACACTTGACTGCTGTGTGGCCAACAGTGTGCCATTGGAAACATCTTGGGGCTACTCACCCTGTCCCCAGAGCAGGTAGGGGGCCCTGCAGGCCTCTCTGGGCTGCTGTACTCCTCACTTCCAACCTGCATCTTACTCCCCTAGGTCACTCGCTCTACAATTCTCCAACTGGTCCCAGGCGGCATTCCCAAGGGCCTGCAAGCGCTAAGTATGCAGCATCTTGGGAAACATCAAGCTGGGAAGCAAGGACCATGATGAGCACCACCATGTGCAAGCCAGGTGCTTACTGTCATAGGCTCCTAGATCCTTCTGGGAAGGGGAGTCTCCTGCTGGGTGGCTCGGGGTTGCAGAGGCCATGGAGACCGGATGGACACACCTATCTGAGGCTGGGTCTTGCCTTTCTCTGGGCTCCTGCCAGCCTCTTCCTGTGGGCCCTGTGTCATGGAAAAGAAAGCTGCACCTCTTTTTTTGGATAGGGTCCCTCCATGTAGCTCAGGCTGGTCTTCCACTCACTATGTAGCCCAGGTTGGCCTCAAACTTGCAGTGATTCTCCTGCCTCAGCCTCCTAAGTGCTGGAATTACAGGTGGGCACCACCATGCCTGATAGCTAGACTCATCAAGCCCAGTACTATGAGCACAGTCAAAGCAAGGCCCTGGGAGAGAGATGCAGGGCCCACATAGCCAGGCAATTCGAGTACAGCTGGAGGTTTTAGAGAGTGTTGGTGCTCCAAGAGGTTGGCAGTCATCTAGGCTGGAACTGGGCTTCCAAACTCCCAGGGCAGGTTCATTCACTCTGCATTTAGTCTCGAATACTTAATTATCAGCTCTAGGTATGGCCCTGGGCACAGCCTGACCAACAAGACAGACTCCTTAAGATTCCTCAGCAGAGGTAGTCCTCAGTAGGTAAGAAAACCTATAAAGGGACTGAGCGAGGTGCCTAGGAGCTGCGGCAGTGCAGTGGGGGAGAGGAGCCTGACTAGGTGGGTGGGGCCACATGACATGTGAAAGCCAGTTTCAAATGGCAGTCACTCTTGTATCTGTCTGGAGGCCTGGACCAGAAGGCCAGGAGCCCTGAGGAGGGAGTTGTGTGGTCCAGAGAGAGGGAGGGAGAGGAAGGTTGCAGTGGGACACCAGTATCTGGGAAGGGGTCCCGGAGCAGATCCAGCCTGTGCTGGTGGACTGAGCAGGGAGATGTTGGAAACTATCCAGAATGACTTCTTGGCTTCCAGCTTGAGCAAGTTCCCTTCCCAAGACAAGGCGGGACAGGGAGTCAGAGTTGAGCTGAGCCACAGAGCAGCTCCCAGGAGCAGGACCCACAGAGCCAGAAGGAGGGCTTGGGTCAGGGGACAGCTGGGTTTGCTCTCTGCCAGCCTAGGACTCCTCATCTGGTGAACCTGGCTCAGGTGCACCCTTGGGGAAACTTCTAGGATTATTGGATCCCAGTGAGAGCACAGCATGGCTTCTCATGCCCAGCACAGGGATGGCTGCAATCTGTGGCCCTGCCCAGTATTTCTACACAGCTACCATGTCCAGATGGCCAAGGCCATAAGGCTGTGGGCCTCAGCCCATTCCTCCTGAGACATGTCCAGCCCGGAAATGGGTCTCACGCCCCCTCCAGCCCTCTACATCTCTTGGCAACACTGCTCCTGTGGGGGTTCCCAATCCACCAGCAGCCACAGCCGCTGGGAAGGGTCTGCTTGGGGTCTAGGGGCTCCATTTCCCACCTGGAGCAGCCTAATGCCCCATCCTCTGTAAGGAGGGACAGAACACAGGTGGTCTCCCAGGTGGCAAGGCTAGAAAGAAGCCCATGTCCCTCCCCTCTAAACTTCCTACTCACATGGGCCTAGCCTGGTGCCACTGAGACTGCCCCAATCCTCTAGCCTAAAAGGATCAAATCTTTCCTCACAGTGCTGTGATATCCTGGGCAGATCACTGCTTCCTGCCAAACCTCATTTTCTTCATCTATACAATGGGACAAACCTTAGAATGTTCCCTGGGGGTATCACAATCCCCAACCTGCAACTATAATACAAAGCTACTGTGATAAAAACAGCATGGTACTGGCAAAGAAACAGACCTGAGTGGAACAGATTAGAAGATGCAGAAACAACTCAGACACACTCTGCCATCTCATCTTTGATAAAGGAGCCAAACACCCTCACTGGAGGAAAGATAGCCTCTTTAATAAATGGTGCTGGGAAAATTGGGTTTCAACTTGCCAAAGATTAAAACTAGACCTATATCTCTCACCATGCACTAAACTAAAATCAAAATGGATTAAAGATCTAAATATTAAAATAGAAATGCTGAACCAGTTGGAACAGAGGTTAGGTAGAACTCTTGAAGACATCGGTGTAGGAAAACATTTTATGAACAAAAAACCTCAGTTGCCCGTGAACTAGCACAAACAATCAACAAGTGAGATCTCTTCTTATTAAAAAGCTTCTGCACAACAAGAGAAACCACCAGCAGTGTGAAGAGACAACCCACAATGTGGGAAAAAAATCTTCACCTGCTTTTCCTCAAAGGTCTACTATCTCGAATCTATAAAAAACTTAAAAAGATCAGACCTCCCAAATTTAAAGACCCAATCTGAAAATGGGCATCTGAAATGAACAGACATTTCTCACACAAAGAAGTAGAAATAGCATATAAATACATGAAAAAATGTTCAACATCACTGGTCATTCGAGAGATGAAAACAATGCTGAGATTCCACCTCACTCCACAAAGAATGGCTGCTATCATGAAATCAACCAATAACAAATGCTGGCAGGGCTGTGGGCAAAGAGGAACCCTGCTCCACTGCTGGTGGGAGTGTAGACTGGTGCAACCACTGTGGAAATCAGTATGGAGATACCTCAAAGAACTAGGACTGGAAGTCCCATTTGACCCCGCTATTCCACTACTGAGGATCTTCCCCAAAGAATTAAAAGAATCGTACCACAGTGATATATGTGCACCCATGTTCATAGCAGCACAGCTTTGATAGCTAAAACTTGGAAACAGCCCAAATGCCCATCAACTGGAGACTGGATAAAGAAAATGTGGTTTTTTAATAAAACGGAGTACTACTCAGCCATACAAAATGAGAAATTAAAGACATTTATAGCTAAGTGGATGCACATTGAGGTGATACTCTTAAGTGAAATAAATAGGACACACATGTATAAATACTGAATAGTTTCTCTGGTGTGAGAAACTGAAAGTGTAAATAAGGACTAAAATGTATAATAGGTAATGTGAAATAGGAAGAAAAGGGGCAAAGGGGAAGGAAGTGGGAGGGGTAGGAGAAAAGAAAGAAGGGAATGGAATTAATATGAGAAAATGGAAAAATAGGAACAAAATCTTTGTAAATAGGGAGGAATGGAAGGGTTGAAGGGAGGGCTGGGCAAGGGTGAAAAATAAGAACCAAGAGAGACTATGTAAAGGTGCAAATTTCCAACGATGAATGTCATTATATTGTATACCTAAAATGTACCAATGATTAGAAAGAATAATCGATAATGCAAAATAGGAAGAAAAGGTCCAAAGGGGTAGGGGTAGTGGGAGGGGCTGGAGAAAGGAAAGAAGGGAAAGGAAAAATGATGAGAAATGGAAATAAAGTCTTTGTAAATAGGGAAGGGTGGAGGGGGTGAAGGGAGGGCTAGGAATGGGGAAAAAATAAGAACCAAGATGCATCATGTAAAGGTACAATTCCCAATGAGAAATGTAATTGTGTTGTATACCTACAATGTACCAATAAAAGAATTTAAGAAAGGAAAAAAAAAAAAAGAATGCTCCCTGGACTGGGGAGCTTGCCAGCTTGCAGGCTATGATGGCCCAGAGGCCTTGAGTGGGCACCAAGAGCCATGTCCTTGCCTTGGATGAATAAGGTCTCTGGAGAAGTGTCTTTGTGTTCTAGCTCAGAGCAGATGCCAAGGAACCACTGCCTCTAAGAACCGATACCCTTGAGAGGCCCACTACCTTGGAGATGGTAGGCAGCCCCAGGCTAAGAGGAACAGGCCACATGCCAAGGTCCAGCAGGGAGGCTGACCACATAGGACCCTTCTCCTACCCCACCACGCCCCTGGCTCACAGGAAGGCCAAGCCCAGATGCTGAAGACAGAGAGGGTGCCCTGGTTGTGGGGAGGGAAGCCTGAGTCATGTCCTCCCAGCATCTGAGTGTGAGGGTCCTGCCTGTCACCTCTACCCCGCAAAGCCCAACAGCTTTCCATCCACCAGGCACTGGGCATTGAGCATCAAGCAGGTCACTTCATGTGTGCAACCTGGACCTGCAGAACTAGGTAGGCCAAGGAGAGTGGGGAAGGCCAGACCAGCCACACAGACCTTATCCAAGGGAGCAGCTGCAAAACAGCCCCCAGCATGTCTAAACTGTCTAGACAGGATTCCCCAGACCACTTCCTCATTTTTTTTGTTGTTTTGCAGTAATGAAATTTGAACCCGGGGCCTTTGCCCTAAGCGATATCCCCAGCCCTTTGTACTTTTTATTTTGAAACAGAGTCATGCTAAGTTGCTAAGCTGCCCGAGCTGGCCTCGACCTTGACATCCTCCTGACTCAGCCTCCCAGATTACTGGGAATACAGGCATGCACCACTCTACCTGCTACTTCTTCATTTGGGCCACATTCAGCCCACGAGCTGTCAGTGGCTTTCACAGAATGGGGACTGGGGAGAGATGGGAACAATGACGTGGACTTCAGGCCTAGAGGGTGCCAGAGCCACAGTGAACTCTATCCATGTCCGACAACTCCATTCCACTATCATCCCTGCTGTGCAGGAGGGCCTGGCCTGGCCCAGGCTTGATCTTCATCAATCAAGATCCAGTGGGGCCGGGGATTTAGCTCAGTGGTTTCACCACCTGCTGCGCAAGTACAAGGACCCGAGTTTGATCCCCAGTACCAAAAAAACAAACAAACAAAAAAAAACAAAAACAAGATCCAGTCACTTGCTCTGGCCTATTTCATTGATGGCAGGAAGGTAACATGTCCCTAGACCATAGAAGGACAAAGTGATTTTTAGACACTGGTCCAAGCCTGAGCCCCTGGACAGTCTGGTCCTGGCTGTGGGGAGCTCCCAGCAGGGTCTCTGCCCCCTGTCCTGGAACCTCTTGGAGAAGGATCTAGGTATGTGAGCCCAGGGCCACCCAGGTATTGTCCCCTCCCCTCTGCTCCTCCTTACCTGACCCCTTTGCGCAGTAGAACTGTTCCATTCACTGTTCCCTTCCTGGGGTTACTAGGACTCCCCTGCTGACAGAGAGGTCAGGTGGCTGCTATGGTAGGAGGGCTTTGAGAACAGAGTTCCCTGTGGCGTCAGTGTGTTTGCTACATTCCAATGAACCCAATGCAGCCGTCCATTTCCAGGGCTGTGTGTTCTCAGTGATAGCAGCCTGCCTGGGGGCTTACCAGTGTGAGCGTAAGACATTCAGCAGCAGGATGACGCCACCCAGAAAGTAGCACGCCAGGTATGGGGATCCGAAGGCACTGCTCAGTTTTCGGGTTCTCTGCTCCCATCTTGCAACCTGCACCCAGCGAAGAGAAGAGAGTGAGATGTTAAGTGTGCAGGAGAGCTGGGGCAGGATGAGGTGAGCAAGTCTCTGTGTTCCCAGGATCCAGCCCCCGGTGCCAAGTAAGAGCCACATGGGACACCTGGTGTGTCACCTCCAGCAGCCAGTTCCACCTCCAACCAGGGCCTGTGAGAAGCAAGTGCAAACCAAATAACCATGAGCTCATGAAGGAGTATGGCTCTATAACAGTGACGGCGAACCTTTTAGAGACTGAGTGCCCAAACTGCAACCCAAAACCCACTTATTTATTCCAAAGTGCCAATACTGCAATTAAACTTGAATACTGAGGTTTTAGTTTAAAAAAAAACAAACTCATACAACTTGTGACATCATCATAGAGAGTGCTCTGCATGTTCACTGCAGCACGGGTGCCACAGGTTTGCCACCACTGTTCTAGACCAACACATAAGAAGTCATTCCAAAATCCAAAAGAGTCCCTTCACACAATTCCAAAAGGGCCCCAGCAGACAAGAAGCAGGAAGCGAGGTACACCAAAGGAAAGCCTGAAGCATGGCTGACATCACAAGCCCAGCCCAGGTCCAGACCTGCTCCTGCCACCACTGGGAACACCCACAGTGTCCATCCCAGGGGAAAAACTAAAGAAGGGAAGCCCCTCACCCCCAGCAGTGCCCCGTCCAAGCCCTTCCCCAAGCCACTGATTTCCAATTGTGTAACTTTTAGACACAGAAGCCTTTTACCAACTAATCACATTTGGACTTCCACATCCAGCAGCTAGCAGTGGAGAGAAGCAGGCAGGCAGCTCTCAGGCCTCTTCAGTAGCTCCCTGCACCCTAGTTCCCTGTCAGCATGTTCCAGTCAGGGTGCACACTTCCCTGGGGGGCTCCCACTGTGGCACCTGGCCCAGTGCATGGTGAAAATGCACAGATGAAAGGAAGGAGAGGGAGGGCAGGCAAGAAGGGTGCAGAATGACAAACTAATGACATGAGCTGGTCACCTCTGTAGGCCCTGAAAATCCATACCTACATATATGTGCATATAGAGATAGCCCCCAACTTATGGAGTGCTTCAACTTAAAAATTCTCAACTTTATGACAGTACAAAATAAATGTGCTTTCAGTAGAATCTGTCCTTTAACTTTTGAAGTTGGCCTTTTCCTGGGTCAGAGTTACGTGGTACAGGCTTCTCTCATGATGGTGGGCAGCAAGCCACAGCTCTAGGTCAGCCCTGAGAGCACAAAAGCAAACAACTGAGACTGCACTGCACTGTGTGGCCAGCCTTTTGTGAATACTGGTATTCAGTAAAGTACATGAGCTATTCAATACTTCATGATAAAATACACTTTGTTGGATGAGTCTGCCCAACTGTGGGCAAATATGAGTGTTCTGAGCATGTTTAAGGCAAGCAAGGCTGGGCTATGATGTCAGTAGGTTAAGCCTGTTAAATGCATAGACTTACTTTCAATTTACAATGGTTTATTAGGATGTGACTCCCTTGTATGTAGAGGAGCATCTGTTAGGAAGGATCATGAAGGCCTCCTCAAGTGCTGAGACAATAGTCCTGGGGACACTGATACTGTAGTCCTGGTGACATCAGAGCCAGAGGAGCCATTTGTCACCATCCCAGTCCCCAAGGCTCCTATCTGGTACCCAGCCCTGTTTCCCAGGTGGACTGGCCTTTCCCCAGGAGTTAAACAACCAGGGAGTGGAGACCAGTTCCAGGCCCTACAGAAGTGTTGGCCCAAGGCCACTGCCTTCATCTCCCAGGAGGCAGCTGCTCAGTGAATCCCAGAGCCCGCCCTAGGCCTGTCCTCAGAACTCCTGGGAGGTGGCACTAAGGGCAGGGTGGGTCAGTTGTTTTATGGGGGGGGGCCTCCTTCCCGGGCCTTCCCTTCAATCAGCTGTCGGCACAGCTGCCAGCTGTCCTGGAAAGTAAGCAGCCCTTTGACCTATCTGGCAATGGCCTCTGTGGACCGTGGACCAAGTGGAAGCTCATCCTTCTCAGAAGGAGGAAGAGAAGAACTGGAAGGCCTGAGAGAGGTGCAGGGTGCTGGAGTGTAGGCAGGAGTCCACAAGGTCTAGCCTGCAGGGGACACTGCAAGGCCCAGGGCCATAGACCTTACACTACTTAGGGTCATTTCATATTTTTAAAAAAAATTTTTTAGGCTGGGGATTTAGGTCAGTGCTGCTGCCACCTGCCTTGCCAATGCAGGGTCCTGAGTTCCATCCCTGGTACCAAAAAAAAATTATATAAAACTCAAAATGATTTTTAGTTGTGTAATCATTACCATGACCTCATTCCAGAATACTTCTATCACCACAAAAAAGACACTGTCCCCATCAGTAGTCACTTCCCATTTCTACTCCCCAGGCCCTGGCAACCACCAGTCTGCCGTCTCTATGGATCTGCTATTCTGGAATGTTTCATAAGTGGAATCCTAAAATATGTGGCCTTTTGTGTCTGGCTTCTTTCACTTTGCATAATGTTTTCAAGATTCATCCATGTTACAGCATGTATATGTACTTCATATTCTTTTGGGGGGCTGATTATTATTCCATTATATAAAGATATCACATTTTGTCTCAATCAGCTGCTGATGGACATTTGGGTTTATTTATTTGGCTATTATCAGTAATGCTGCCATGAACATGCATGTCCAAATTTTGTGTGGACATGTGTTTTCATTTTTCTTGGGTATATACCTAGGAATGGAATTGCTAGGTCATATGCTAAGTCTGTTTGTAATTTACTGAGGAACTTCCAAATGTTTTCCACAGTAGCTGTGTCATTTTACAAGGAGTCTGGTTTCTCCACATCCTCTCTAACACTTGTTATGTTCCACTTTTTAAAATCATAGCCATCCTAGCAGGTATGAATATCTTTTCACACACTCATTGCCATTTATATACTTTCTTTGGAGAAATACCTTTGGAAAAATGTCTTTTGTCCATTTTAAAAACTGGATTTATTATCTTCTTACTGTTGAGTTGTATGCATTCTTTATATATTCAAGGTATTAAAAGTCTATCAAATACATGATTTATAAACATATTCTCCCATTCTATGCGTTTTCTCTTTGCTTTGTGAATAATATCCTTTGAGGGCCAGGGATTTAGCTCAGTGGTTCCAGCACCTGCCTCACAAGTGCAAGGTCCTGAGTTTGATCCCTGGTACCAAAAAAAAAAAAATCCTTTGATGTACAAAACTTTTTTATTTTCATCTGGCACTTATTTGTGTCTTTTAAGATTAACCCAAATTGGTGACTAAGATGCTGCAGAAGCCGGGGCCCAGAGGCGCCCAAGGTGCAGACTGAGCAACATAAGCCAAATTTATAGCTCTACTGTTCTTTGGAACAGAGGGGTTGAACAAAGTATAAACCAAGAAGGACTCGGCCAGAAGCCAGAAGGAAGTTCCGCTGCCGCCATCCCAAGCTCCTAGGGCAGAGAAGCTGAGCCAGTCCCAGCACCCCAAAGGAAGCTCCCCTGCCACCATCCCAAGCTCCTAGGGCAGAGAAGCTGAGCCAGTCCCAGCACCCGGAAGGAAGCTCCTCCACCACCATCCCAAGCTCCTAGGGCAGAGAAGGTGAGCCGAGTGGGTGCCAGAAGCACCCCCCGCCCCCCGTGGAAATGAGAAGACACATAAACAAGCCTCAAAAACAGACTTCTGGATCACCTACAGCAACCTCAAAGGGAAATGAGATGGAACAATCTGATACTCAACCACCTGGACTCTCTGAACTGGCAACAAAAGAGGATCTGGGAAAAATGAAATCAGAAATAATTACTCAGATAACAGAAAAGATTTTGCTCATGGTGCAAGACATGATTAATAAATCTAGAGAGGACACAGATAAAAAAATAGAGGATCTGAGGAACATGATGGAATCCCAACATAGGAAACAAATGGAATCCATAAAACAGATACAAACAGATTTCCAGGAGATTAAAAACTTCACTGAAAGTCTGCGCAGCAGAATGAACCAATGTGAGGATAGAATTTCAGATATAGAAGAAAAGATTGCAATTAGTGACCAGGAAAAGAAAAATTGCTTTAAAATTGTAAAGGAACACGAGAAATCAATCCAGCAGCTGCCAGACGATACAAAGAAGAATAACATAAGACTGACTGGAGTCAATGAAGAAAGAGGAGAGAGTGCAGATGACATAAAAAAACTGTTCACAGAAGTGATGGCAGAAAACTTCCCAAGGAGAGGAAAAGAACTTGACATACAGATAAGTGATGCATATAGGACTCCAAATAGCCTTGATAAAAAAAAAATCTACACATAGGCATATAATAGTTAGGATTCCAGAAATCCAACAGAAGAACAAAATTCTACAAGCAGTGAGAGAAAACAAACAAATCACATACAAAGGAAAGCCCACCCAAATCACAGCAGACTTCTCAATGCAAACCCTCAAGGCAAGAAGAGCTTGGAGTGATGTATTTCAAGCCCTAAAGGAAAACAGCCTCCAACCCAGATTGATGTACCCTGCAAAACTATCTTTCAAAATTGATGGAGAAATAAGATACTTTCATGATAAGGAGCACCTCAGGAACTTCATGAATATCAAACCGGCACTCCACAAAATTTTAGACAATACCCTAGGAAAAGACAATGAGGATCACAACCCCAGGAAAGCCAGCAGAATGAATCCATTGGGCATGACAAATTAAACGCAAAGGGGGAGAATCCAACAAAAAGAAAAAGTCATGATAAGGCTTTTAAAACTTTTGACTTCATCTCCCTAATGAGTGTATAATTCAATCTTATTATTGTATTGATTAGTATTTTTCTGATTCTAGAGTTGCACACCTTTCCTTGTGCTGTACTGGCTATTTATCATCTTATGTTTACTTTTTAGTTGGGTTGTCTATTAATGAGCTCTAAGAATTCTTTATATATTCTGGTCATAGGTTATATGCATTATAAATACGGTCTGTTTAAGGACTACTTTTCATTTTAATGATGTCATTTAAAGTTCTAAATTTTGATGGGAATCTCATTTATCAATTTGTTTCTTTTATACATCATGTCTTTTGTATACTAGGTAGTTATTGCCTACCCTGAATTCATAAACATCTTCCCTTATAATTTCTTCTTAAAGTTTTATACTTTTAGGCTTTCATATTTAGGTTCATAGATCCCTTCAAGTTATTTTCATGTATGGAAATAAAGGGTTGAGGTTAATTTTTTATATACGAATACCAGGTGTTCTAGTGCCGTTTGCTGAAAACACTATCTTCCTCGGCTCTTGAGTTTATATTCTATAAAATGCTAATGTTAAATAATCTTTCAAAACTCAGTGGACCATATATGTGTGGTTCTATTTCTAGATTCTCTGTTTTATTCAAATGATCTATATGTCTTTCCTTACACCAACACTGCCTTGATTACTGTAGCTTTAGAAGAAGTCTTAAAATTAGGTACTAAACTTCTTCCAACACTGTTTTTTTTTAACTTTTCTAGGTCCTTTGTACTCCTACATAACTTTTAACTTTCAATATCCAATTCTTCATTTATAGCAAGCATACACAGACCTGAATTTTTATATATACCTTGTGTTTTCTAATCCTGCTAAATTCAAGTACAAGTTCTAGGGGCTCCTAGAGATTTCTTAGTATTTTCTCTGTAGATGATCATTTCATCTACATAGAAAGATTTTGCTTCTGCCGTGCCAATCCTATCCTAGTTGTGTCATTTTATTGTCAGACTATTTTGGTGGGGACTAGGTTTCAAAGTTTAATGGACAGATAAAGAGTAAGCATATCTGCCCTTGTTCCCCACCTTAAGCAGAAAGCATTGTATCTTCTCCATTTATACAAGGCATTCTCACTGGAAGTATGGAGTACATGTCTTTAATCTGTTGAGAAGTTTCTGTTCTACTTCTAGTCTCCTGATAGCTTTTACCATGAACAGCTGTAGAATTTAGTCCAATACTTTTTCTCCAACTAGTGACAGGATCATATGGCTTTTTCCTTTCCTCTGTTAAAATGATGACTTCTGGGGGTGGATCTTCCAATGCTGAACCAACACTGCCATCCCTATAACAAAACCACTTTCTGCATACTGCCAGATCTCACTTCCAAGAGTTTGTTTTGTTAAACAAATTTCTATCTATGTTCATACTTTTTTCTTCTATTATCTTTATCCAGTTTTAGGATTAGCACAATGTTGAGTTCCTAAAATGAGGGGAGAAGCGTTCCTTCTTTTTTCTGCTTTAATTGTTTGATATAATTTATGAGTTAAAATGTTTATGAGCCTGCTGTTGTCATATAGGTAGGTTTTCAAGCTAGGAATAGACTTTCTTTAATAGGTGCTATTCAAATTTTATATTTCCTCCAGAGTTAGTTTCATTAATTTGTCTTCCAAGGTACTTCTTAGAAGTCAAATTTATTTCAAAAAAGATTTTTGTAATATGCTTTCTATATCCTTTTAAATTCTGTAAAATCTCTGGCAATGTCTCCTAGATCTTGATATTATAATTTAAAATGTATAATTGATATTGTGTAACAGGAATAAAAGGTCTAAAGGTGCAGGGGAAGTGGGAGGGGTAGGGGAAAGGAAAAAAGGGAAAAGAAAAAATATGAGAAAAGGAAAAAAATGGAAACAAAGTCTTTGCAAATAGGAAAGGGTGGGGGGGTGAAGGTAGGGCAGGGGAAGGGGGAAAAAAAAAGAACCAAGATACTCATGTAATGGTGCAAGATCCCAATGATGAATGTAACTGTGTTTTATACCTAAAATGTACCAATAAACTTAATGGGAAAAAAAAAAGATTAACCCAAATCAACTGACCTTGTCCTAGTGGCTACTGATATATGTTGGCATCATTGCCAAGTGCTGCTGAGGATCTGAAAATGCATAAACAGACAGGCCTTCCCTCAAAGAGCTGAGCCCTTTAAGACTCAGTAAATTTGGAGTGACTTCCTGCCTGGGTACCTGCCCCTAGAGCACAGGCAGCCAGGCAAACTGGCTCTAGATCAGGAGTGGTGTCAGAGCAGCCTGTGGGGTTCCCTCTGGATAGCCCTGGGAGACAATGACCACCCTCCCAAGCAGCAGAAAGGGCTTCCCAAAGTGCCTCTGCCCATCGGTGGCCTGATGTGCCTGAGCCAGAGGAGACAGCCTGGTGTCCAGCTGGAGCCTGGACTGGATTAGCAATGGTGAAGTCTACAGAGGGAGCTCAGGAGGGGAGCAAGAGTCAGTGACTATTCAAAAACTCTGAGGACAACTTCTCCATGACAACATACTACTAATAAAAATAACAACCATCAATCCAGCATTTATAATTTCACAGTGCTTATGCTTGAGTTTACATGCTCTCCCAACAAGCCAGGAGAGTGGATGATGCTAACCCCATTCCTAAATGGGGAGACTGAGGCCCTCGGAGTGACTTCCAAGGTCCTGCAGCCAATCAGAGCCATGGTGGAGCAACCTGTTGGCCTCCAGCCCCAAGCCCTTTCTATCCACCAAGGCCCAATTAGCCTACTTGCTTTTCAAATGAGCCAACAATGGCACACCATGTTCCACCAGCCTGTGATCATGCCTTGCCTTCAGAGTCCACTGGTGTTTCTCTTCCACCTGAAAAGGTAACACTTGAAGCTATCACACTGAAGCTATCACATCCCTGTGACTGAGGGGTGTGTGACCCTCCCTCCTAGCAGGCCCACATCACAGTGAAGTCAGGGCCTGGGGCCTATGCCCCCTCTGCCCAATTTATCCTCCACCCTCAGGGGAGCCAGTTTCTCTCTCAGGACCATTTCCCATCTGCAGAATGAGGAAGGCAGGGTTGGTGATCCCTGAGCTGCTCACATTCTATCTCCTAGAGTGGGACTTCATCCTTTCAGAAACCCAGTACCAAAGAGTAGAGGTGTGACTCAGTGGTGAATGTTTGCCTACCATATGAAAGGCTTTGGATTCAATCCCAAACCCAAAAATACAAAAAACTAAAACTCAGTACCTGCTGAGTGAGATAGAGAACAAAACATTGTCCACCTGCATTTTGGGACAGAGGTTGCGGGGAGAGGGGACATGGGACCAGAAGAGCTGGACAGGACTTGTGGAGGATGGAGGTGTTCAAAGTCTTGGTTAGGGTCATGGTGACAAAAATGCAGATATCTGTCAGGAGTGAGCAACTGTACATTTAAAATGTGTGCATCATAACATAGTATAATCCCTGGCCACTCTACCCCTGCCTGGCTGTGATTCAACTGCTGTTATTTCAAGACAATCAATAAATCAGCAGCCAACTTAACTCCCTGAATCTGAGGGTAATTTCCCTCCCTGCCTGACAGCTCCACCGTCCTCTGTGGGCACCTGGCTGTAGACTCCATCCAATTAAGTGGTCGGATGCCGGTTCCAAGCGTGATGCCAGTGTAGCTTCAAGGGGCCAGGCATGGGTGACGCAAGTGCCCTCAGTGAGTTAGGAGGCAGTATGACTGGGTTCTGCTGTCACTACTCCTGGTTTTGCTCATCTTCCAGATTTCTAGAATCCCATCTTGTGCCCAAACCACCTGGCAAATATAGATCCCCAGGTCAATTGGAATGGCAGACAGACAGCACAACATTAGGTTAAGTTATTCCAGTTGTCATATGGGATTTCTTTTCATACTTAAAAAAAAAACAAACCAAAAATCTTCTGTTTATCTGAAAGCATATTTCCCTGGGGCCTTGGACTTTGGTTTTCCCCAGCAACCTTGTTTGGAGAGAAGACACCCCTGACTGGGGGTCACCAGCATAGCTCTGTCATGGATAGGCCCTACTTCCACATGGTGATCCATTTTCTTTGTTATTTTTCAGATCTCTTGCACAGGCTCTACTCCAGGGCAGAATATTGAAGACAGAGGAAGGTAGAGCAGGAGGAAACAGGAATGGGTAGAAGTCCAGGGATGCATTCTGGAAGTGACTGCCACAGTCAGTTGAATGATCATTCAATTGCCTCCTCCTGCAACCGAGCCAGCCACAAAATACAAAACACATTTCCGAACCAGGGATTTAGCTCAGTGGTTTCACCACCTGCTGTGCAAGTGCAAGGACCTGAGTTTGACCCCCAGTACCAAAAAAAAAAAAACAAGACACATTTCCTCATCCCCTTCCCAGGAATCTGAGCAAGTGATGGACAGGCATCATGTCCAAGGGTATGAATGCCCCATCTCTTCCTCGGGTCTGAAGCTCCAAGAACAAGGACAGCATCTGAATTGCTCTGGTCTCCCTCAGGTGACAGAGCCAGTCTGGCCTCAGAGGAGGCAGGTCTGCTCCTTCCTTGCAGTTTCTAGGGCTCTACTCTGGGCAACCCGAGGGACTAGATCCTTGGTCTCCAATAGGGTCACGACTGGTATCTCAAGATGTGTTTTAGTCAAACTCAAAGTATTTTAAAATATATTTATGGCTGGGGATGCTCCTCAGTGGTAGAGCACTTGCCTAGCATGACAGAGGCCCTGGGTTTGATCCCCAACCTCACATACATACATATATACATACATACATACATACATACTCAACCAATAATTAAACATTCTGCATTTTCATATTAAAACCCAGACTTCCAGTTTGTGTGAAACATCTTTATAATGAGACACTGGTGGGCCTGCCACACTGTCCAGGCTCTGGTGGCCAAAGCTGGGCAGTCACCCTTTGCAGATGGGGTAGGAGCAGTCTCCCTGTCCTTGTGGACTCCACTTACTACTACAGCTTGGACCTGGTGCCTCCAAAGAACCATGTGTTAAAGGCTTGATCTCCACCATGGCACTACTGGGAAGTGGTAGAACCTCTAGGAAGTGAGGCCTAATGTGACATCTTCGGGTCTTTGGGGTGCACCCTCATAGGAGATTGCAGGGCCTCAGCCATTTTTTTCCTTTCTTTCACTTCCCTGCCATGAGACGAGTGATTTTGCTCCACCACACACTCATGCCAAGATGTGCCACCACCGACCCAAAGCCAGCAGGGCCACCAAACCATGGACTGAAAGCTACAAAACTGTGAGCAAAAACAAATCTTTTCTCTTTGTTAGTTGATTATCCCAGGTATTTGGTAGAATAACAGTGACTGACACTCTCATTTATGTAAACTGATATCCTCATTTATGTGAACTGCTGGGTTTCTGGAGGCTTCTGTGGAAAGGTTGCATGAGGTGCCTGCCAAGGAGCTGTGCAGGCCTTGGCCACACATGCGAGACACTAACACAGCCTGCAGAAGGTACAGTACAGCAACCTCACACTCCTAAAATCTCCAGTAGTGTGCCCATCATCATATCCCAAGTACTTCATCACTCTAGCTGTGAGAAATCTCACTTCATATCACCATTCATTTACTCATCCATCCATCCACCCACCGGTCCACCTACCCTTCCACTCATCCACCCACCCACCTATCTATCCATCCATCTATCCATCCATCCATGCATGAAGCACTCCACCACCCCCTTCTGCCATGATGTTCCTGCCTTCAAGCCAGCTGACTATGGACTGAACTCTCTGAAACCATGAGCCAAAATAAACTTCTCCTTAATTTGTGGGTGTCAGGTATCTTGTTCCAGCTATGGGAAGCTGACTACTATGCTGAGTAATGTGGAGGAGTCATTATATTGTCCAAGTTTTGTATTTTTCATAATAAAAAGTGAAAAAGCAATTCAGATTCCACTGTTTACCAGCTGAGTGAGTTTGCACAGATCTCCAGATTCCCTCAGGGTCAGGGTTCTCGTCAGTGAGCCGGGAAGAGCCCCACCCTTCCCTCAGGTTTGGTGGGTACTTGGTCCAGTGTCCATCCAGCCACACAGCCAGAAGTGACAGTGGTTCCTCTAATTCTGGCTCTGCCCTTTGACCTCAGCCCCTAGGACACAGTCACCTTCTCTGGGGAGGGAGAACATTGATATGACAATAACAACCACCATGCAGACGCCATAGCACTTACATTGTGGCATACATATCTCCTGCCACTGAGTCCACGTGACAGTCCCATGAGGAGCAACAGATCACTTTACAGAATGGCTGGCCCAGGACACAGTGAGGGAATGGATTCAAACCTAGGGTCTGGCTCCAGTTGTGGTCCCTCATGGAATGGCCATAATAACCCCAGACACCCTGGCTTTGATAGAGAGGCTCTGTAACACTCCTCCCATCCCCAGAAAACATGCTGTCTTCCATCCTGCTGTCTTTCATCCTGCTATTGCCCCTCAACACCACCTTGACCTCTCTTCACCCATAAAGATGCCACACAGGTGTACTTGGGCAGTGCCATGTGTCCCCAAAATCTTCTAATAGAACCCAGTTGGCTGGAAAGTGCACTGAGCAATAACAATGAACCCAAGATCCCATTTCACTAGCACCATTTCCCCTCATCAGACCCCAAACCTCTGTCCTTGGCTTCACAGGCCAAATTCAAAGGCCTCCTACACTTGTCCCTGGGTTCCCCAGGCAAGGATCCAAAGCACATCCAGGTGCTTAGTAGCCTGTCCTCCTGGGGCTGGGGACCTGGAGACACTGTCACCTCCATTAAAAACTCACTCCAGGGTGGAGGATGTAGCTCAGCAGTACAGTGCCTGCCTGGCAAGCCCGAGGTCCTATGTTCGATCCCTGGTACAAAAAAAAAAAAAAAAAACCTCACACTCCATCAGCACACCCTACTAAGAACAGATCCATACAGGGGAGTTCACGGAAGTATGCCCCCACCCTGCAACTGGCTCCTGTGGGCTTGAGCAGAGCGCAAGAGCTGGCTCAGAGCTGTCCCTTCCCAACCAGACAGGAAAGTCACTGGGGCTCATTTTCTTCCACATTCCCTTTACAAGGGACTGTTACACCTAGGGCCATCCACCAGGGAAGGATCCACGCTGCAAGCTCCACACCAGCTGGCATGGCCAACTGCCCCATGCAACCCCACATGGCTACAGCCCCTGCTTGGAGCAGCTCTCACATGTCCTGGCTTGAGTGGGAGGCAAGGGCCCACCCCGATCCCTGGGAAATGCACCCAAGGCTGGCACTAGAACCAGGCTCAGGCGGTCCAAGGACAAGTGGCCCCACTCTGCAGGTCAACCCCACTTCAGGTGCCTTCACAAGCCAAGAAGGGTGTGGAACAGAGGGCATCTGCCACAAAGGAAGCTTTAGGGCAATGACAGTGCACTGGCTCCTTTCCCTGTGTCCCTCCAAATGTCTCTGGGCCCCAGCTTGTAAAGATGCTATGTTCCAAATGTTGGGCCAGGCCTACCTGGAAAAAAGGGGATGGCATTCTTAGAGACCCGCTCCGATGCAGAGCCCCTTGACCCCTGCTCTGCTCCCATGATGAGGACCCTGGGCCTAGGCCTGGTTCCCTTGCCTTGCCCTTGCCCTCCTGCTGAGACCCCCAACATGGGCAGATGCTATATGTCCACCCCCACCCCCAGGGTGACCATGGCCCAGGAATGACAGGAGCCACTTAGCCACTTGGCCACAGAAAGCTGTAGCTCCACCTGATACATTGGCCTCTGATTCAAATCCACACTGGACCAGCAGCCTGCAGTTGCCTTTCTGACACTGGCCACAGGCAGGATCATTGCATGGACTGCCACCTGTCCATCAGTCACACTCTGTGTCATGGCTACCTCTTCTGTCCGATATTTGTCTTTTGGGAGAAAACAGGTAGAAAGATAAGACAGGATGGGAGAAAGAAGAGGATACCCTGGGGCTTGGCAAGGCAGACAAGCTGAGGCACCCAGGAGGCTCAACCCAGGCACTTGACACTAGAATGGGCAGGATAGGCAGGACAGGCCATTGAGTCTATACCCTCATCCCACTTCCTGTCAGGTAGCCTTGGATGAGTCACTTACTCTTGCTGGGCTCTGGTCTCCTGAGAGGGCTATGTAAGGTGTGCACAGGTCCTGGCACCAGCTATTAAGGTCAGTAATGTCCTTATGTCACCCAGCCTTCCAGGTGACTCAGGGGGTGTTTGTTGACATGAAAGATGATCACAGTGCCCTGACTAGGGTGGGACCTCATTCTTGTGTCTAACCTGCCACCTCTAGGGAAGATCTGAGCAGAAAGGGCCAGGGAGTGGTCAGTCGGCAAACAGGAGGGGCTAATTTGGCTGCTAGGGCCCAAAGGGCAGCCCATCCTGACTTCCACCCTGGTCTCCTGCTCCCTGCATGCAGGTCTCCCGCTAAAGAGATGGGTGCCTGTTCCTACCCTGACAGGAAGCTGCCTAGAGACTTGATCACTCAGTCAATGCACTGTGAACCCCCTAGAGAAGACAGCCCCTCACTCACGGGCTCAGAGAGCCCCAGGCTAGGACAAGGCAGGACTGTGCATCATTGAGGCTGCAGTCCTCACTGAAGCAAATCAAATACATATTTTTTAATTTCCTTAATAAATACAATAAAGGGGAAAGGAAAGCTAACTGCTTTATCAAAAGGTTCACTCCGAGATTCATTTCAGTCTGTGGGCTTTTCCACTATATTTATCTGGCTTGATTTATGCACAGCTGTTTTAGATTTTTCTTTTTCTTTAAAATGAAACAAGGCCCACCTGTTCAAAGCTACTGGCAAAATAACCCAGGGGTGACTCTTCAACTATTAACCAAATACAGTGCCACTGTGGGCCACCTTCTTTGGTCAATATTTACATGGACTTTAGCCTGCCTTGGAAAGGAAATTTGAAAGTATTCGGTGAACAGCAGAGTGGTTGTCTGGATACGTGGGCTGCCTACAGTGCTGAGCCGAGTTTCCAGGTAGCCCTTTCAGAGGCTTCACAGGTGGGCGCAGGCAGCAACATTCATCATCATCTTCAACATCACAATGCTAGGAGTGCCTATTGTCAGCCAGCTTAGTCTTGCTTTTGTTTGTTTGTTTTTTCTTAATAAAAAAAAAGATTAGATTAGGAGGGAGAGACTAAAAAATGTAGGTCAGATTTATTGAGGCGAAATTCACAAAGTAAAAACGTACCCTTTTAAATGTATAGTTCTGGGCTGCTGGCTTGCGTGCGGCCCGCAGAGGCGCGCGGAGGGCCACGGCCGCCTCACCGCTCTGTGGACGTCGGTGGCGCCGGAGCAGTTCACGGCTCCAGCCCGCCGGGCCTCGCCTTCGACCCAGGACTCGAGATCAAAACCCGCTCGTTGGAGCAGACGCTGCTCCCGCTGGTCTCCCAGATCACCACACTTATTGTGTTTTCTAATCCTGCTAAATTCAAGTACAAGTTCTAGGGGGTCCTAGAGATTTCTTAGTATTTTCTCTGTAGATGATCATTTCATCTACATAGAAAGATTTTGCTTCTGCCGTGCCAATCCTATCCTAGTTGTGTCATTTTATTGCCAGACTATTTTGGTGGGGACTAGGTTTCAAAGTTTAATGGACAGATAAAGAGTAAGCATATCTGCCTTTGTTCCCCACCTTAAGCAGAAAGCATTGTATCTTCTCCATTTATACAAGGCATTCTCGCTGGAAGTATGGAGTACATGTCTTTAATCTGTTGAGAAGTTTCTGTTCTACTTCTAGTCTCCTGATAGCTTTTACCATGAACAGCTGTAGAATTTAGTCCAATACTTTTTCTCCAACTAGTGACAGGATCATATGGCTTTTTCCTTTCCTCTGTTAAAATGATGACTTCTGGGGGTGGATCTTCCAATGCTGAACCAACACTGCCATCCCTATAACAAAACCACTTTCTACATACTGCCAGATCTGACTTCCAATAGTTTATTTTGTTAAACAAATTTCTATCTATGATCATACTTTTTTCTTCTATTAACTTTATCCAGTTTTAGGATTAGCACAATGTTGAGTTCCTAAAATGAGGGGAGAAGTGTTCCTTCATTTTTCTGCTTTAATTGTTTGATATAATTTATGAGTTAAAATGTTTATGAGCCTGCTGTTGTCATATAGGTAGGTTTTCAAGCTAGGAATAGACTTTCTTTAATAGGTGCTATTCAAATTTTATATTTCCTCCGGAGTTAGTTTCATTAATTTGTCTTCCAAGGTACTTCTTAGAAGTCAAATTTATTTCAAAAAAGATCTTTGTAATATGCTTTCTATAGCCTTTTAAATTCTGTAAAATCTGTGGTAATGTCTCCTAGATCTTAATATTATAATTTAAAAAATGTATAATTGATATTGTGTAACAGGAAGAAAAGGTCTAAAAGAGCAGGGGAATTGGGAGGGGTAGGGGAAGGGAAAAAAGGGAAAGGAAAAAATATGAGAAGAGGAAAAAAACCGGAAACAAGGTCTTTGCAAATAGGGAAGGGTGGAGGGGGTAAAGAGAGGCCAAGGGAAGGGGAAAAAAATAAGAACCAAGAGACTCATGTAATGGTACAAGATGGCAATGATGAATGTAACTGTATTTTATACCGAAAATGTACCAATAAACTTAATGGGGAAAATAAATAAATAAAAAGATAATACCAAAAAGTCAGATAAAACTCTGCAAGCAATTCAGCATGCTGGGCAAGCTGTCAACCTGGCAGTTGGAAGATTTGTTAAAGTAGGAGAAGCTATAACCAATGAAAACTGGGATTTGAGAGAAGAAATAAATATTGCCTGTATTGAAGCTAAACAAGCAGGAGAAACAATTGCAGCACTTACAGATGTAACCAACTTGAATCATTCAGAATCTGATGGCCAGATCACAATTTTTACAGACAAAACAGGAGTCATAAAAGCAGCAAGGTTACTTCTTTCCTCAGTGACAAAAGTGTTGCTGCTGGCAGACTGAGTAGTCATCAAACAGATAATAACATCAAGAAATAAGGTTCTTGCAACTATGGAAAAACTAGAGAAAGTGAATAGCTTTCAAGAGTTTGTCCAAATATTCAGTCAGTTTGGAAATGAAGTGGTGGAGTTTGCACATCTAACTGGAGACAGACAAAATGTATGTATTTACTACATTTTAACATCTTCAGATAAATGCATACTACTTTTTAGTTTGAATAAAAGTGTGGTCTTTTCAATAAAAAATAAATGTATAGTTCTATGAGTTTTGACTAATGAACAGTCATGTGGACACCACCAATGAAAACAGGGTAGGAACATGTCTGTTCCTATAAAAACCCACCGAGCAGCCAGGCCCTCCACACCTGTCGCTGGCCTGTGCTCTGCCCCTTTCATTTTGCCTTTTTAAGGATGCCCTAGAAATGCAATCACATGGCAATGTGGCAAGGTGGCCTGTCAATCACAGCCTGGTCCTTAGCAGGCTGCAGAGGGTTCCATAGTGTGTCTGCCCCACATTTGGCAGAGCTGTGCCCCCAAACAGGCCAGAGAGAGGGTCATTCGGTGCTGTGCTGAACAGAGCTGTGGCAGACATCCAGACAGGCCGCATCCACTTCCTTCTCCTGCTACCAGCTGAGCCTGTGTTCAGCCAACTGGCCAGGTGGCTGTGAGGTTTGAGCTGCTCAAGGGATTGCAAAACAAGGGGGGCTGTCATCCTCATTCTGGGCATGGCCTTGCACTGAGCCTGGGGGAACCCAGCTGGGGACTCTATATCCTGTGTCCTATCACATCCCTCTGCCGGAGTCCCTGCACCCCACTCACCCACTGCTGTTCAAATCTCCCAGGAGGCAGGCAGGAGGGGTCCTAGGCTGCTGTACAGGAGAGACTGCCTGGGCCTATGACATGCTGGCAGCCCAGGAGCAGTGAGTAGCACCCCCCGGGAGAGTAAGAGACAAGGCTGAGTACTAAGAGGACAAAGCCCCCTCATGGAAACCTGAGCAGAGACTGGAAGCAACCAAAGCAAAGGGAAGGGGCCACAACTTGCCCAGTTGTGGCAGCATCCAGGCGGGGTCGGGGGCAGCAAAGCGCACAGTAGTGTGGTGGGAGTGTAGAAGGCTGGCAAGAACCTTGAGGGTTCTTGGGTGGGGAGGATAACAGCAGTCACCTTCCTCCTTAGGCAGCAGGGGATGATGATGTGGGAGAGGGAGACAGCATCCTGAGTGGACTCGGCTGGCACATGGCACAAGCATCACTGACAAGTACATGGGTCTCCTTGAGTATTCTCTAAGCACTTCATATCATACAGCAGGTACTCAATAAATGTTCACCAATTATAAATATACAGTGGGCAGCAGTGAGTCCACTGTCTTGTACTTATCTATCCTCTTCCCACTTTCCAACCACAGTTGGTGGTGTCAGTGTCCAGTACTTGCTGAGCTCATAAATCCTACCACTGAGGGCTCAGGGCTCAGCTGAAGGAGTACAGACCAATGGAGGGGGCTCTGGGCTGCAGGTGTAACTGACTGGTCAGTCCTACTCACAGGATGGCTGCTGATGTCAGTAGGGTTATGCTCAACCCTGCTCTGCATGAAGTGCTATGTGGGACAGGCACCACCTCCCAGAACCCTGCAAAGTCACCTCAAGTCATCTGAGGCTCCTGATGCACAGCTCAGACTTCCAACTCCCCTAGTTCCATGGTCCCCATGACCAAAGCTGCTCATGCCTGGGAAGGAGCTCACTAGAGTAAAGGTGCACCCATCCCCACAGGCAGGTAAGGGAAGCCCAGCTCCCACATGGGAGACTTGCAGGAGGCTCATGGACCACAAGCTGCAGCAGCGGAAGTGTGGTCAGACTCAGATGCAGCAGGCCTTCATCCCCAGGGGTCTGATCCCCTAGTCCCAGCTACCTAGAGATAGAGGAGGCCAATCACTGAGTGTGGAGTCAGCTGGACCTGGGCTGTACAGCAGTAAGCAAGAGCTCCTCCGGGACTCCAGAGATATACATTGTGATGTTCATTTTCCAGGCAAGGATGCTGAGCTTCAGAGAGATGAAGCCACCTGCCCAAGAACACATAGCTCCTGTGACAAGGAGGACACTGTGCCCAGAGCACTGGGCAGTCCAGCTGTATCCAGCTGGTGGTCACCTCGGTCTGCCACTATAGAGAGTTTTGAGCCCCTGCTCAGAGAGGACCAAGTTGCTGGGCCTGGCTTCAAGGCCATCCACATAGGCCATGGTTACCTGGGCCACCCCCTAAGTGCTAACTGCCCAGCACTTGTTCCAAGAAGGTCCTCTGGGGCCAGTGGAGCTCCCTAAGTCCGAAAAGGGCACAGCTAATCTTGTTATTCTTTAAGGCAAGTGAAGAAAGTAGTTTGCCTAATTGAGCTCCCTTGCAGTTAATCCAGATACAGGGCTGAGATAGTGATTGTGAGCTGATACCAGCAGGATCCTGGGCTGGGACAGTGAGTCTCAGCTCAGGTAAGCCCAGGTGAGTGCACTAGGTGCCCTCAGATCACCACAGCCTCCCGATTACCTCTGCAGCCTCACCTCAGGGCCACCTCCAACCCACTTTGTGTCCCTGGGCCAGGAGAGGCCTTTCTCTGGGCTGATCCTCAATCCTCAGCTTTCCAAGGAGAATAAGCTGAACAAGCTGAGCCTCAGCAAGGACACAAACAAACCCAGAACATGGGCTTCCAGTGTTTGGGTGGGATTGTCTTTTGTGGAAGAAAGATAAAAATGAGTTGGACCTTCAGAAGCAACAATTGACTACAGTTCTGACATTTCTATTACCTCCCAGGTTTCTGGGCTTTTTCACATGCTCAAATCTGTCTGATTCTTCCCAGAGCTGTGAGAGGTAGCAGGACTCAGAGTAGGAGGCTCATCTCCCTGAGAATCAAATAGGCCAAGCACAGGCCTGTAAGACAGGAGCTCCCTCAGTTAGGGTAAAGGGCCTAAAGGACACTGTAAGATGGCAGGTGTGACACTTCAGTCCCTGAGAGGCCAGAGTCTTGACCTCTGGCCCTGGCATTGGAAGGGGATTGGGACACAGCTCTGCTCTTCGCTACTGCTTCCCTCAGAGGCTGGCCTCCTCCTATCCTCAAATCCCAAGTGGTCTTACCAGCACCACTGCAGAGTAGGTTAAGATGCAGACTCTTGAGCAGCACCCAGACTGCTGAATCAGAACCTGCTGTATGCAGTGCCCAGGGTTGCAGAGAAGCACTGGGACTTCTACCATGCTCCAAGGGCCTCACACACATGCTCCAGGACTGACTCAATCCTAAAAAACCTGTCCCTGGCCAGAAACTTCTCCGAAAAAATGCCTTATGGCCCCTCTCTGGTATATCTGATATTTCTCTACACTCTACTCACCCTACTTTGATTTGCTCAGGCAGGTGGCTGCTGTGTGACCATGTTTCTGTCTTGCAAATGGGGCCCACCACAAGCCATAATGACAGGGTCAGTACTAGGACTCATCTATCACTTCACCACAGTATGGTGGCCCCACCAGGCCCAGGCTAGGAAGCTCTCTTGGTACTGAGGAGAGATAACACCCAAGATATGGTGTTCTCCAGAGGGCTCACTACGGCACCACATTCCCTGGAACCAGGGTCCTGCTCAGAACAGGGGCAGTAACCTTCCCAAAGGTGAGAAACACTGTGGGCAAAATCAGCCCCATGCATTTTTGGTCCAAAACAGCCTCTGAGCTTGAGCTCATGTACATGATTTGCAAGATGTAATCCTAGTAACTTTCATTTACTCATGACAAGGTAAAACTGTGCCACCAGAGAGCTTCAAGACTGAGCTCCCATTCTGAGCTTGCTAGGAAAAGCCTCCATGCCTCTTATGGGAACAGCTCAGGGGGCAGCTCTGGAGAGCTGACCACCCTGTGTGTACAGAGCATGTCATGCAGACTATGCCATAGAATTCTCCCAACCACCAATAAGGAAGGAACTTCATACATGAGGACACAGAGGCACAGAGAAGCTGAGTAACTTGCTGATAGCCAGGGAAAAACAGGCTTCCATCTCTAACCACTAAGTCCCTCAGCCTGCTCTCCTTCCAGCTAGCACCAAGCAGCCCCACCCCCACCCTCCAGATCACATTTCTGGAGACCTCGTGTGTAAAGGGCAGGGGACTCATAGCTGCTTTTTCATTTGAACCAGCTCTGACTACCTATATTTCCCTGGATGGAAAAGACATTTCCTTTTTTTTATATTTTATTGCACCTGTACATGGTGCATCCTGCCCCTTTCATCCCATTCCCCCTCTCCCCTCAAGCCCTCTCCCCTCCCTAGGTACAAAAGCTTTGTTTCCATTTTTTCCTTCTATTTTCACTTTTTTCTTGTCCCTTCCTTGCTTTCCCCCCTCCCTCCTCCCTTGTTCCCCTTCTCATTTGAACATTTTCTTCCCATTTCCTAATATCTATTATACATTTTAGTCCTTATTTACACTTTCAGTTTCTCACACCAGAGAAACAATGTGATATTTAAACATGTGTGTCCAACTTATTTCACTTAAGAGTATGGTCTCAAGGCCCACCCATTTAGCTACAAATGTCTCAAGTTTATCTTTCTTTATGGCAGAGTAGTCCTCCATTGTATAAAAAAACCCCACATCATCTTTATCCATTTGTCACTTGATGGGCATTTGGTCTGTTTCTAAGATTTAGCTATTACAGATTCTGCTACTATAAACATGGGTGTACATATATTGCCATGGTATGATGCTTTTAATTCTTTTGGGAAGATACCAAGAAGAGGAATAGCTGGATCAAATGGAACCTCTAGTTTTAGTTTTTTGAGAAATCTCCACACTAATTTCCACAGTGGTTGCACCAGTCTACACTTCCACCAAGAGTGAAGAAGGGTTCCTTGGAAAAGACCTTTCTAAACCACAGCAAAATAGGAGTGCTTCCTCCACTTCCTGACTTCACCCATACATTAAACTGAGGCAGAAACACAGGCATTTCAGGCACCATACTCCAGGCCCCAGTGCCAGTATTTCTACCATGCGACCTAAAGATGGGCTTTTGGGAGGAAGGAGCCAGCATGTGTCCTACTGACAAGAGGTGAACCATCCTGGGGCTGTACTTGCTCCTGAGTGAGGGCAAAGTGAGGCCCTCAGGACTTCAGATTGGGCATTTTCTGTCCCAAATGGCCACTCAGCATCCTTATTTCTCCATGGGTGGCCACTGTGGGGTTGTCTGATCTATGTCCCCTGTGTTCTTGCCATGTTACACCTGTTATGTTAGTCTCCCATCAGGATCACAAACACCAGGCATAATCAACTTACAGAGATTTATTTTGGCTCATGGTTTCAGTGGTACCATTGCTTTGGGCCTGTGGCAGCACATCATGGCAGGAACAGAAGGCTGAACAAAACTGCCAAGAAATGAAAGAAGAGGAAGCTCTAGGGTCTCACTATCCTCTTCAAGAGTACACCCCAGTAGGGGCCAGGGATTTAGCCCAGTGGTTCTGCCGCCTGCCTCGCAAGCGCAAGGTCCCAAATTTGATCCCCGGTACCAAAAAACAAAACAAAACAAAAAAGTACACCCCAGTGACCTGAAGACATTCCACAAGGCCCTACCTCTTAAAGGTTCCACCATCTTCCAACAGCACCAAGCTGAGGAATGAGACTTTAACACATGAGCCTTGAGGGACATTTATCCAAACTTGTACCATTTAAAGTCTGACCTCTCCAGAGCAAAACCAGGAATTGTGGCCTGTCAGCACCTCAGATATGAAGCCAGTCTCTCATCACAGTGCAAGCCACAGAGCTGGCCTGTTCTAGAGCACTCTGAGGACCCCACCAATATGGTCACGTGTGCACGGTCACAGAGCAACCAGATCTGCCTCCTCTCACCATGCAGTTTCCCAGCCCACCTCTCACCCAGGCCTGCCCCTGTATGGATCAAGAGCCAAGTACCCTGTGGTCTCCAGTACATTCTACCCAGAGGAATCTGTTCCCTGCCATTAGCCTGCCTCTATGGGACTATGGTGTCAGGCCACACTAAAGAACTTCCTTGCAGGGTGAGCATGATAACACATGCCTATAATCCCAGCATTTGGGAGTCTGAGGCAGGAGGATGCCACGAGTTCAAGGCCAGCATGGGCTACATAGTGACTTCAAGGCCAGTCTGAACTACATAGCAAGATCCTATCTCAAAAATCAAAAATAAATAAATAAATAAATAAAGACCTGCCTGGTCGCTGCCTAGCCAGGCGATGCCCTGTAGCAGCTGCAACACACACCCCTGACTTGGCTTTTTGTCTAAGTTCTGGGTCCTGGATTCATTTCCTCCACCAGACTCTTGGTAACAGGCTGACTCCTCTCATCCTTCTAAGGGGCTGGTACATCCATGACTCATTCATTCATTCCATTCCAGAACAAACTCTGCTCTTGCCTGCTTCTAAACTTTTGCTCAGAATGTTCTCTTTTGTTAATAATGAAGCTGTGTGAAGTAGGAAATGTCCTTAGTTTTAGAAAGGCTACGATGAAGCGTTGAAGGGGGACAAGCCCGGGCATTCATGACGTCAACAAATACAAGATGTTCTGGAATCTTGGTGACGGTGCCTAGAGGTTCATTCTCCCTACTCTTCTGTGTACTCAAAATGTCTCAATTAAAAACAGCTTCCTTCTGCCCAAGAGACCTGTCCACTCTCCCCGTTAAAATCTTCCTGCTAAAATCTCTCTCCCTCCCTCCCCATCTCAGTCTCCAAGGCCCTGGGAAACCTTGCCTGGCCCTCACAGCATCTTGTGAGCCCTGAGGTCCCCTCTGTACCCATCTTACCTTCTCAAGCCTGTGACTTCACAGGGCCAGACTTCCTATAACCTCCTTGGAATTCTGCATAGACATAGATGCTGGCTGAATCCCTAACAAGTGAGGTGCTCATAGTCGGTGCCATTTGTAGTCAGTGCCATTTGCACATTGCAGCAGCCCAAATGAGATGACAGTGTCACCCAAGGCCACCAAAGCTAAGCATATGCCAAGCAAGGCAGGGCACAGACTTGCCTAATGCCACCCTGGCTTGGTGGAGCCATCTTTTCCCCACATCCTGGGAAAGGCCAAGCATCCCTGTCCCCATTACTCACAGATGCTTAGGGCCTTTCTAGTGAATTTTCAAAAACACCCTTCAAACTGGACCCAGCTTCCTGTGGTCTTGCCAGGGGGTAGTGGGCATGACAGGATGTCATTGTGTTTGATATTTGCTACATCTGCCAGGGTTATGGAAAGAAAAATCACAAGATAAGGAGATGGCACCTATAGGGGCTGTGTGCAACAGCACAAAGCACTGACAAAAGTGGTCTGATACCATGCTCAGGCACTGGCCTCCCATTCATAGTTACCCGTCCATGCCCAAGCCCAGGGAGCCAAGGCTGACCTTGCCCCCACCCTCCAAAAGCATGGCCAAGGAGGACCTGGGGACAGAGTCCTTGGGGGCCTCCATGGCTCACATTTGGAGGCAAGCCACTAACTGCCCATGAGTCCCCAATAATTGCTAAGCTGCCAATGCTGACAAATGGTGCCTCACTGTCCTCACGGCTGCAGCCTCAGTGACACTGGGACTATTGCACTGCTTACTGACCCAGGCCCCTGCTCACTGGTGCTTAGATTTTCTGTCCTTTTGTAGGACAGAAAGGAAAGAAATAACTATAGCTTGGCTCTGCATGCATCCAAGTGGCTGCAGGACAAAGTTACCACCAGCTAAAGCCACATCTTTTGAAGTGCTAGCTGCCTCCACCTTCTGTGTTCCAAGCAAGCTCTCAAGCAAAGCACAGCTCCTCCTGGGGCACCCAATGTTCCCTATTAGCAGCTCCACCATTAATGTGGGATAATTAAGTCAATGAGAAGCAATTCCACAGGAGAGCAGCTTTGATATGCAGTTTTACACCTATCAAGGCACAGTTTCAAGCCCTCTCAGACCTGCAAGCCAAGGGGGGTACAGGCCTCCCACATGGCAGTCCTTCACCTAGACCTGCTCCTCGGGAAGCTAGAGAGTACCTGCCACATACCAGGATCTCAGACATTGAGGAAAATAGGCCAGGCACAGCCTCTGCCCTTGGGAAGCCTCCTGTCTGTGGGTACAGACTCCACCTTATGATGCCAGAGAGGTGTTCGCCCAAAATTGAGGTGCTTAGAGGAAGAATAACTAGGGTGGGGCCAGTCAGGGAGGGTGACTGTCACTGCAGCCTGAGATACGATAAGAAGGAGACATGTACAATACAGGAGGGACTTCAAGGCACAGCAATATCGTTTGTAAAAATCCTGGTGTGACCTGGCCTCCTTGAGTGGTTCCCATAGCCCTGCCAATGCATCTGTTGGCCAGGCTCCCTCGGATGGCCTCATGCCTTCCCCTGTCCGGGGGACATGGAGCCTTGCCCGGTGAGTTTCTTACCTTCTGCTCTGAGGGCAAGAAGCCATGTGCCTAGGTCCCTAGGGAATCCTTAGTGCCTGAGCTTTGGCAAGGGGGGAGCTAAACAAGGGTCTCAGACACATCTTTCCATGACAGAAGCCAGGGTACCAGGGAAAATCTGAGTTACACTACAGTCCACAACTGAATTCTGGGAAAAATTCACTCACGTCACTTAACAGAGGGTACATGTTCTGAAAGGTTCATCAACATGGATGGGGACACCAGAGTGAACTTATACACCCTGGAAGGTATCCGGCCATACACCTCAGCTGAACTTGCAGCCCATACTCCTAGGTGACAGCATACTACTGTACCAAATACTGTAAACACAGAAAAGTCATGGTGAAAATACCAGGCAATAGATAAGACGTTTACAGCTCCATGATAATCATACAGGATCCCACTGAGTATGTCACCAAAATGTCATTATGACTACAGTTCCAAATAGCATGACAAAGGGAAATGGGATGTATTGCATGGAGAAGGCAGAGTGCAGGAGCTAAGAGAAAGAAGGACAAAATTAGAAATTACAAGAAGTGTTGTCAGCTCAGAACCAACACATGGGACTCCGAAAAGGAACCTACTGGCAGCAGCTTTGTCCAAATCTGCTCACTAAGATGTCCACAGCTCCCATCTCCCCCAGGGGATGGAACACCCCCAGTCCACACATAAAGACTTCAAGGCAGATACAAAAGCTCTAAGTTCAGCCTGGATCTGAGTGAATTCAAGGCTCCATGTGCACCAAGACAGGGCGCCTTGTCACACTGCCCCAGAGGCTGGCAATTTCCAGGGAAGGGGCAGAGTGTATGTAGCCTGGCATTTCAGAGTGGTGCTGAGGCTAGAGGAGGTTACAGAGGCTCCAAGCAGCACAGGATCTGCTTCTCCTAGGCTCTCAAAGGGGGTTGGCACAACGCACCAGAGTCTCCAAGGGCTTTCTAGGGGGTGCATCCTGAAGAGCAGGAGGAGGGACTGTGGGGCAGCAGGCAGGGAGCTACCTAGGCCCTAGGATACCCAAACCCCATGCCTGTGTCTGGAGGCATACTGACTAGGTCCAGGCTCCTGCAGGAGGACCCTGCCAGGCCATGAGGCCAGCCCTCTGCAGGGACAAGCAGCTGCACAATTTTTTTAAAACAACCTTTCATCTTGGGATACTTGGAGATTTCCAGAAAAGACGGAGAGATGGCAGAGCCAACCCCATAGGCCTCCACTGGCTCCTTAGGTCTGATGCCTCATTCAACCGTGGCAGTGAAGATCTGCCCATCCAGAGGGCAAAATCAGGGCCTTTTTGCTAGGTCTAAAGGTTCCTGGGCTTTTTAGCCAGCAGACAGAAGGTGCAGCCGCACTGTGCTCATGTGCCCACTGGAGACCTGTACATCCACATTGCGCCTGTGTGCTCTCTCCTAGAGACTGCGAAGGCTGGGAGGCGGCAGCATGAGCACAGAGAGGTACACATGCCCTGCTCCACAGCAGAGAGGAATGAAAAAGACAGCGTGCTCACAGAAATCTGATCCTCCTCCGACCCTCCTTTGCAGAGCGGTGTGACTGTTCCTGAAAACAGTGTCTGACAGCAAGAGGACAGCACAGCTGGGCACAGGACTCTCTCTTCCCACTGAGTACATATACCGGAGTTAAAAATACTGTGTTCCGTGCTAATTACCACCCCACCCCCCACCCTGTGTGAAGAAGGTTTCCTGTGACCCTCAGAGGGAAGCGATGTTCACAGCTCTCTGTCACTGAGAAGAAGCAATAAGACAGAGTGGCACGATCTTTGCCTGTTCTGGGGGCCACCACGGCTTGGATTCTCTGGGGACAATCTTGTACAACTTTTCTCTGCCGGTATTCAAGTCAGATTTTAAACAAGAGACCCACTCTGGCTTTGTAGACACACAGCTGGGACATAATCTGGAGTCCCCTGTGGCACTCAGGAGTCAAGAACCAAGTGCTCAAGCCACACCAGGACAGTCTGCTTCAGGACAGGGGCCCTTAGTCCTTCACAAACACATTCCCTCTTTGCATCTATCACCTTCACATCCACAGCACTGCCAGGTCTATGTAGATCCTGCATGTATCTGCCCATGTGGGAAAATAAGTAGTAGGCATTTCACTTTAGCACTGCTTCTAGTAACAAAGGTGAAACAAATCAAATGTAAGAATGGGTGCACAAGTTATAGAACACCCACGTGGGTTGAATACTGTGCAGCCATGAAAAAAGAACCAAGTAGATCTGTAGGTGCTTAAAGTGAACAAACTCCCAAATCCACTGAGGGCTTGGGATGAAGGAAGCAATAGAGCAACATAGTCCAGCACTTAGGAGATGCTAATGAATGTTAATTATCATAATGTTAGAAGATCATCACCCTGGGCTGTTTACGAAGGAAGATGAAGACCAGCACACAGGGGATGCTGCCTGCCACACAGGTGGGAAGAAGAGGGAGTCTTTCCATACACAGAGATGCCTCACATAGAGGACACCTCAGCAAAGGTCCCCAGGAAATGGGAAGGAGTACACAGGAACGATTCGAAGGAGGCATTTTTACGATACACCTTGGTGTACTGTTGGAATTTATCACACAAGTGTGTACCACCTACTTTAAAAATTTTTAATGTAAGTTACTATAGAGATAATTAAAACAATAGACTAACTGGCCCCGGGAGTGGGGGACAGAGGGTCATGTAGGTGACATGTGAGAAGTGACCATCCATGTCTAAAGCCCATCAGGCTGAAGATGGTCACTCAGTTGTCACAGGCCTCTGTGCTCTCACCCACACAAAGGGCACAAAGAAGAACAAATGCTTGTATCTCAGGCTGCTATGCTTTTATTTTACACACGGCTAACAAACCTGATCACAGGGATGCCCAAAACTGATACAAAGCAGTGAGCCATGATGGTGATGGAGGGGTCAGAACACCACACGGGATCCTCAGAAAGCACAGGTAAAGGCCAAAACACAGGGGCACAGGGCATGAGTGATGGTGGCCCCTGAGGGAGCTCTGGGCAACCGAGGAGCTCCTGGTGATCCTGTGTCACTGTAAACTTTGGATCAAGGAAGGCAGGTAACCCATGTGTGATTCAGAAAGATGGTCAACCAGAAAAAAATCAGAACAAAAATACCTTGGGACATTGAAAGCTTTACTAAAAGCTAGAAAATCTTCTGATACAATGAGGACAGTGCCCCAAATGGCTACTGCTGTCCCTTCCCAGCTCATGTCCCTATGCTCTACCCACCTGGGGATACTGCTGCTGGGAATGAGTCTCGCTCCTCATCTGCAGGGCCGTTGGCCAGCTCAGGGTAGCCACAATGCCTCTGAGGGGCAGAAATGCAGCCAAGGCAGTCTTGCCCAGAAATATTCCCTTTCCCCATGGACGCTTACTT